>NW_005871140.1:2644143-2646765 GCF_000147115.1 Myotis lucifugus
GAAATGTCATGCTGCTGCATGTTAGTAGGTCTGGAGTAGGAGTAGAACATTTGCATTTCTAGCCAGTTTGAAGGGGAGGTCGAAGTGGCTAGTCTGGGAACGACACTTGAAGAACCACTGCTCTTCAAGGGTGGTTCTCAACCTTGTATGCACATAGAAATAACTTATGGAACAACAAAAAAACTCCTTTACCTTGGCCTTTCCTCCCAGACACTTGATTTCATTGGTCTTGGGTTTAGACCCAAACTGAGCATTGGAGGCCATCTTCCTCATGGCTCAATGTGGGGATCACTCAATTCAAGAAGATAACTGTGATGGTTGATTTTATGTGTCTACTTGGCTAGGCCATGGTATCCAATATTTGGTCAAACATGACTCTTGATGTTCCTGTGAAGTTTTTTTTAGATGTGGTTAGCATTTGTATCAGCAGACTTTGAATTAAGCAGATTACCTCCCATAATGTGAGGGGGCCTCATTCAATCAGTTGAAGGCCTTAAAAAATACTGATGTGCCCCACGGAAGAAGGAATCCTACCTCCAGACTGCCTTCAGACTCAAGCTGCACCATCAACTCTTCCCTTGGTCCCCAGAATGCAGATTTTTGGCTTCCCAATCCCCACAGTTTTGTGAGCCAATTCTTTACAATAAATCTTTCTCTCTGTATATACATCTTCTTGCTTTCATTTCTCTGGAGAACCCTGGCTAGTACAATAACCTAATTAGTCTCCATTCCAAATTGGTTCTCAGAAAGTCCTGGCTCTAAATCAAAGAGTATAAACCCTTAACTAGGTTTTCCCCCCCCTATATCCAGCCTTAACGTTAATATTAACATTAAAATAACCAAAAAACATTGAAACCTGTAAAGAATATTTGTGAGTTTATTTGAGCCAAACTGTCAACATATGTAAAGAAGCAGAACCTCAATGAATTGAGATAATGCTCTGGAGAATGGGGAGTAATATCTTGTTTTTATAAATTACCATCAAAAGGAAAATACCTAAGTGGGATATGTGAAATCCATTGGTGATAGATTAAGGAGGTGGAATAAAGCAAAGTGGGGAGACCTCTGGGATGGGATAAAAAGTGAAATGATGGACATGTGTTTCTTTTACATAGATGGATACAGGACAGTTTAACATAATTAACAGAACAGTGAGGGAATGTCCTGGTGCCATTTGTTGTGCCCTGAGGGGTCCGGATAAAAAGGGAAGTTACAAGTTACCCAGACATTTCACAGATCTGTTATCTTAGAAGCAAAAAGACAAATGGGCTCAGTAAAGATCTAAGTTGATCTTTGTCAGGGAAAATACTGGCCTCGGACATGACTACCCACTATAACCTGCTTGTAAATATTTAATTTTCAGACCATCTTTTGTGGTTATTGTAGGTCTTTGAGTTTGCACAACCACCATGCAGGCCTTCCCTGAACTAGTCAGGTTAGCATATGGTCCCTTTGTCCACAATATATAAGCATTCTTGAATCTGCTTTAGGTTTTTTGTTCATTTTTTCTCTACCACCCAGTTAAAAATCTATAGTGTATTTTATGCCCAATATTAATTCCCCTTTTTGCTGTTAGCACTTAATTTAACTTTGAGCAGCCACCCTTTTACTCTCAGACCATGTAGTTCAGATGGCATTGACCTCTGTGGTTCCAGGGGCGGGCGCAGCACTAAGTCCTGGCCTTTGAGAATGCAGCATCTCCTTAGCCTTAGAGAATGTTTTAAGGGCAGGTACATGACTAGCCAGGCCAATCAAAGCCAATAAACATCAGCTTTGCTGGGGCTAGAGAAAAAGAGATGCTCTTCTTTCAAGGAGGCTTGCTAAGCTTATAGATTTAAGACTGGATCTATTGGTGGCTGACCTGGACAAGATTTAAGAAAAATCTGCCTTAGAATGAAAACGTAAGTAAAACAGAAGCCACAGTCCAAGACAGACAGGATGTGAGTACCTGGATTTAGTTACTTTGGAAGTCAACCTTGAACTCAGTCACATCAGCCAATCATTTTCTCCTTTTCCCCACGATTGTCCCTTCAGTGAATACAAGGTAGTGACCAGATGGAGAGTTACCTCTGTTCATATAAGTATAAAACTCACCAGTGTTCAAAGGCAAAATGGCCTGTTTAAAACCCCTGCCCTTAACACTTACATACAGTCATCCCAGCCTTATCCAACAGTTTCGCTTTCTGCACTTTCTGTTACCTGAAGTCAACCACAGTCTGAAAATATTTAATGGAAAATTTCAGAAATAAATAATCTGTAATGGTTGCCATTCTGAGTAGCGTGATGAAATCTCGCAGGGCCAGTCCTTCCCGCCCAAAACCATGGAAGCATTGAGAAGAAAAAAAAATTTTGTTTTTTTTTTTTTTGAATTTTAAAAAATGGTTAAGGGGTGTTGTATCTGTTCTTAACACTGTACTACTCACTTTGGCCCATTGCATTAGGTTGAGTACACTGACGAGTGAAGATAAAAAACAATTGAAGTACGCGGGGGGTGTGGGCGATATGGGTAGGTAGGGCGAATAGTGGGGAACAGAATAAAGGAGGGTGGAAGGGATATCACGAATACTTAGAGGGAGAAGACAAGAGATGTAATATAATAGCCCATTATGAGTCGCGGTGATA
>NW_005871140.1:2646865-2709327 GCF_000147115.1 Myotis lucifugus
TCATACACAGAGGTTGGTAAGGTTTAAGGTGAGAACAAATCTATCTATGAAATTGTGAAAAAGAGAAAAAGGAACTTGTGTTGGTTTTGCTGTCACACCTCAAACTGCAGAGTTACAGCCACCATGCATGATGTGCTTAGCTAAGATGGAAAAGGCATTAAACTTTATCATTGGGATGTGTGTATAGGAACAAGCATAGTCTATATGCCTGAAACTGTCCACTGTTTCAGGCGTCCGCTGGGGGTTGAAACATATCCCCCCGAGGAATAGGTGGGGGAGGAGGAGCTACTGTACATTTTAAGGAGGGGAAGCAAGCAGCTGTGACCTACAACTATATCTATATTTCTCCAAATCCTTGCAGAATCTTGTCGCTCATGGACCTTAACTCCACTTTCTTTTAAGGACAAATGTAGCATACACTGTGGGAATTTGCTACTCAGGTCTGAAATTTTATAATTAAAAATAAGATATTTGTAATTAATAATTAATGATAAAGAAACTTAGGCTATCAATGTTTGGTATTTTGGTTGGTAATCTTTGCTTTTTTAAAATATATATATATATTTTGTTGATTTTGACAGAGAGGAAGGGAGAGGGATAGAGAGTTAGAAACATCAATGAAACATCAACCAGAGGCCTCCTGCATGCCCCCAACTGGAGATCACGCCTGCAACCAAGGTGCATGCCCTTGACTGGAACTGAACCCAGTACTCTTCAGTCTACAGGCTGGTGCTCTGTCCATTGAGCCAAACCAGTTAGGGCAGTATTACTTGCTTTCTAAGCACTTAGAGTGTTTGAAAGTTGTTTGCGTACCTGAAGCATTCTCTCTGCGATTCTATGTTTCATAGCTACAATTCAGTTGTAGGGGAAATGATCAGAGATTTTTAATAGCTCAGTCTGAATTAATTAACTTGTCAGGCAATTAAAGGTATTTAACTGCCTCAAATTTGTGATTTATAATACATTGCTAGGAAAGTTAAATTTAAGCATTAACAGCCTTGGTTCTCCTTCCCTCTGCCCTTACAAGACACAATTCTGCGTGACCAAAGGGGAGACTGAGGCAGAGACTCTCACCAGAAGAAGGGGAACTCAACGCTGCTCAGCACTTCCTGTGTGTCACTTCCAGTGACAACGGTGCCAAATAATTAAATCTATAGTGACTTTCTGGTATTTGATAGTCTTTTAGAAAGCTGCAATTCTTACTTATGATAGGGATATTTAGATGCTTTCATCTTTTTTGATGTTCTATATTAATGCATTTTTAAACTTTTTTTAAATTTTAAAATTCAATACAATAAATATACATTATCCATGCCATGAATTTCATAGGTTCATATGTTTCTGCTCCAGATATCATTGATTCCCTTGGAAAAGTATACACCTCTAAAATGTAGATAATTTAGAGAAATATTTGGTTTGTTCAACCTTTGCCACTAGTCAAAACTTCTGTAAAAATAAAGACACTTCAGGGAAAGAAATTGTTTTTATATTTCTGATTGTTGGCTTTGGACTTCAAAACTTAAAAAGCTGATTCTATGCAATTAACAACTGGGAGAGACCTAATAATGAAATACCCGTTCACACATATTGAGTCCAACTCTTAGCAATGCGCTACCTTTCTTAAACTTTATCTCACTTCACTTTCACAGGTGGGAAAATCTATTAGATCTTTCCACCTACCTACTTACCTGCTACTCCCCCACCCCCCAGTTTTACAATACAATACAGTGTTATCAACTATAACCACCATGTTTTACATTATATCCTTAGAACTATTCATCTTATTGCTGAAAATTTGTACATTTTTACTAACCTCTCCCTACTCCCCCTCTCCCCAGCCCTTGAAAAACCACTCTTCCAATCATTATTTCTAAGAGCTTGACTGTTATTGTTTTTAATTCCACATATAAGTGATACTATGCAGTATTTGTCTTTCTTAGTCTGGTTTATTTCACTTAAGCTGCTGCTTTTATAATTATGACTTAACAGATGAAGAACCTGAGGCTCAAATAATTTAATCACTTGCCTAAACTCAGATAGCTTATAAATGGAAGAGAGGGAAATCAAATGAGGCCTATTGACTCCAAAGTGCAAATGCCAACCTATATTCATTATATTATACTTTTTTCATTTATCCTACACATATGATATTCTTCCTATTCAGGGTTCATTGGAGCTATTTGATGGTTTAGGTATTATTATAATTTATTACTATAGCATTATTATAGTTAGGTATTGTTATGGGTAGTTAAGGTGTGTTCTGTAGTTAAAGCTTTTACCTACTTCTACCCCAGCACTAAGCCACCTCCATAAAAATTATTGCTCTGCCATTTCCAAAATGTTTTTGTTTCCATTATGAGGAGACACTTTGAAGAATAAAATATACTCATGCTAAGTGATAACAACAGCTTTTCATTGTCATTGAGCACATAATTGAATTGTATTTTAGCTCTAACTTAAAAAAAAAATTATTGATTTCAGCAAGGAAGGGAGAGGGAGAGAGAGATAGAATCACCAATGATGAGAGAGAATCATTGATCGGCTGCCTCCTGCACGCCCCCTACTGGGGTCAGAGCCCGCAACCCAGGCATGTGCCCCTGACCAGAATCAAACCTGGGACTCTTCAATCCACAGGCCAACGCTCTATCCACTGAGCCAAACTATAACTTTTAAAAATCCTTTGTGTCCACCTCCAATTGTATGATGCCTATATGTCCAGCAGAGGGTGATGTTTCTCTACAAACTTCCAATGAGACTTCTGACCTGCTTTGCAGAAGATAACCATTTAGAAACCAAATTTCTTAAGGTAGAGTCAGAGTGTTATTTGCTTAAGTGCTTTAGGAGAGAAATGTTCCTTCTAAATATTATGTAGAGAAGAGAAACATTTTCTTTCTCAACCCCCTTATTTTAATATAAGTTGTTCTTTCAACTGGAAGTCAAATATTCTATTGAAGTTCAGATTGTAGGGGAATATTTCAGAATCAGTTCATATTTCAGTTAAAAGTCTATATAATCCAAAGAGAAGAATGTAGGCTTTGGTGTTAGACAAACCTGAGTTTGAATGCTGTCCCTACTACTTCCTAAGCTCTGTGACTTCTGACAAATTGCTTGGTTGCTAGAGGCCTCAATTTCCTTGCATGCAAATTAGATGAAGAGCCTAATTACAGACATTCACTCAATAAAGGGCAATATTCTAAATTTCTGAATCAGCAGCCAATCTGAGCAAAATTATATGAAATCTGCCTTTAGGATGAGCCTTGTCATTTCTATTGTGTTGCCTAAAACACAGTCCTTGGCACATACTACATATTCAATAAATTTTGTTGAATAAAATATTTTAAAATATGAAAAGAAACCAGGAAGCTCAAGATAAAACTAATATTGGAGTATAACAGGTGTATTTCCTTTCCTTTCTTTTCCCTGCTAAAAAAGGAGTCAGTTCCCTCCTTTCTTCTTCGAGTAGGGAAAGTGAATTTGACCAAGGAAGAGTAAGGTTTGGGGAATGAAAGAAGAGAAAAGGAAGTAAAAGGAGGAGCACAGGTGCCCAGATCTGGGCAGGAGTGAGGCACTCTTGCTTGGGCTATCCAACTCAACTCCCACCACGGAGACATGGAGGTGAAGAGGAACGAAAAGGCATGTGAGCCACAACATCAGAGATTTAGATTAAATGCTTCATTTAGAGCCCCACAGGAAAATAATACCAGGAGAATTCCTTCAGAATAAAACTGGAAATAAAGAGCTCCTGTGACTCTCTATGCAAAGGCCACCTGAGCAAAATCTGACCATGGTTGGGTTTACCAAATGCATTTTCCTCCCTGTTGCCCTATCTTACTCCAAAGTTCCTACCTAAACGGCCTAAACCACCAGAAACTATGTATCCGATTCACTGGGTCCCATCAAGGAATACCCTTCAAGAATTTTCTGAAAACTAGGGTTTGGAGAGAGTCTAAATATAAAGAAACAAACCTGAGTTGTTGTTTTTAAATTTAGAAACAAGGTGGAATATTGTTTTATTCTTTTGTATAAGTCTGAGCCAGGTCCCAGTCTTAGGAGCTAGGTGCTTCAATTATTTCAATTTGAAATTCCATGCAATAGCTTTATTTTCTTCATTCCTTTGTCTGAGTACCTGCACACCGGCTGACTTGGTAAACAAGTTGATTCAATGAATGAAGTTAAGCAATATGCATAAGCCACACCATTGGTTAGAGGTGAAGCTGGGGTCACACCTAGGCTGGCCTAACTCCAGAGACTGAATTCTAGACAGTGCCCAATCTATTCAAAAGTGAACAGACAGAGTCTGCATCTCTCTGTGTGATTAGCATCAAGCAGCCTGTGTTGGTTGAAACGATTCATTACCTGGAGAACTTAAAAGGCAGGATGGACAACTTCAATTTAGATCATTGTTGGATGTGATGGAGTGCTCTTCAAATGGGTTTGCATGGAGTGAGGGCAGGGGTGGGGAGAAGCACCATCCACTAAGCCCTGGAAAAGTGCTCAAAACACAGGGCAACAAATACCTAAGTGGAGGAAGCAAGACATATGGGATCAGAAGCCCTGAGTTTCAGTTCAGGCTCCATTACTAGCTGAGTAGCCTCAGGCAAAATCTCTGGTGTCTTTGAGGTCAGTTTTGTCATTGTTGAAAGTGGCAATGACCATGCCTAACATTCAGGCTGTAAGGATGCAGTGAGATGGCTGAGGATGCCTTGTAAGTGCTCTGTACAAGTCTTAGAATCATCATCATCATCATCATCATCACTACACAAGGTTCAACAGAATTACAATATGAGCGAGACCTTGCATTTCCATCCAGTCTTACATAACCTGAAGTTAGTACAATCTTGAGGGCCCCTTAAAGGAAAGAATATAAAATGATAAATAACAATTCGGTACACTGTTTGAAAGGGCTTTGTTGGGTCCACAGCAAATGCACCTCTGCCTCCGTGAGAAGTGGTGTAACAGTTGTCAGGAGCATGGACTCAGGGAGGCACACTACCTGGGTTCAAATCCTGACTTAGCTGTGGGACCTTGAGCAAGCTACTAAACCAATCTGTGCCTTAGGTTTTTATCTGTAAAAAGGGTTGCCATGAGGATTAAATAACATAGGTAGTGGTGTTGGCACATAGTATGAAATATATGTGCTTACAGCCATCATTTTTTCCAACCTCTTTTCAAGGATCATTTCACCTGGCAGAATGCAGAGTGTAGTGAGAGCTGTAAGGAAGTACAAACCTTGAGTTCTGGGCAGAGGGGAAGTTATATCTGCTTGGACAAATCAGGAAAGACTTCATCAAAGACAAACAGGGAAGGTTTCAGGAGGCAGCACATTTGAGGCAGGGAAGTAGCCCCTACACCAGTGATGGCGAACCTTTTGAGCTCGGCGTGTCAGCATTTTGAAAAACCCTAACTTAACTCTGGTGCCGTGTCACATATAGAAATTTTTTGATATTTGCAACCATAGTAAAACAAAGACTTATATTTTTGATATTTATTTTATATATTTAAATGCCATTTAACAAAGAAAAATCAACCAAAAAAATGAGTTCGCGTGTCACCTCTGACACGCGTGTCATAGGTTCGCCATCACTGCCCTACACAGACTTGGAGGCAAGACTTGGTTGACCTATTTTGGAACAACAAAGGTCTACACTCACAGATGAGGGAAGAAGTGAGATGAACCTGGAAGTTAGTACAATCTTGAGGGCCCCTTAAAGGAAAGAATATAAAATTATAAATAACAATTTGAAGCCAAACTAATGATCTAAAATTATTCATTTCTTTAATAATCACTCTCCCCTGCCCTGTATCAGTTATACATTGCCACATAACAAATTACTTTGAAACTTAGCAGCTTAGAATAACAAGCATTTATTAACTCACCCTTTTTGTGGGTCAGGAATCCAGGTGTCACTCATCAGGGTGCCTCTAACTTAAGGTATCTCCTGAGGTAGCAGCAGGTGTCAGCTGGGGCTGCAGGCTCATCTGAAGGCTCAACTGAATGATTATTTGCTTCCGAACTATAGGTAGGATTCCATTCATCATGGGCTGTTGGTGGAGAGCCTCAGTTCCTCCCTGGCTGTTGGCCAGAAACCTCCCTCAATTACCACATGGTCTCTGCATAGAGCAGGTCACCATGGCAGCTGGCTTTCCCCAGAGTGAGCACCTGAGACAGCAAGACCAGGAAGCCCAGTGCAGAAGCCCCAAATACATTGTGTAACCTAATCTTGGAAGTGACATCCCATTACTTTTGCCATGTTCTATTCATCAGAAGCAAGTCAAAAAGTCCAGCCCACACTCAAACAGAAGAGATTACAAAAGGGTGTGCCCATCCAGAGACTGAAACCACTGGATCCATTTTAGGGTTGCCTCTCACATAGCACATGCCCCAAATTAAAACTGCATCTTCAAGACACCTAGGTGAAATAACTCTAGAGGTCAGGTTATTATCCTTCGGTTTTTAAGGAAAAACTGGGGTAGGGGGAGGGTTGTAAAGTGAAGAGGACTATTCATCCAAAAATTATAACTGGCAGCTTGTTTGATATTTTGAAAGCATTGTGCAAAGTGGACACGTCTCCCAGAGGGATCGCTCTGTGATTCTGCCATCCATCTCTCCCTCTCCTCGGAGCATGCTAATTTCATCATTTTTTCCCTTTCCATCTGAACTGAAAGTCTTGCCTTCCAGACAGCACGAGTGAATGGCACTGCCTGCATGTCAGAAATTGCTACTGACATTTCAATTTTGCTTAATTTTTTTTCTTTCTTTGAAAGTATTATGGAGAAAATTTACATTTGAATAAAAAGCAAATAGTGCATGTCAGAGTAAGCATCAGGGAATGTCAAATTGTTTTTTTCCAATTACAACTCTATTTCAAATAGGGTAATGCAATTAAAGGATAATTACTAGAAGCACAAAGCCAAGGTTACGATCAGAAATGGTTACCCTTTCACTTTAAGTCCTGTCTTGCTAAATAAAATATTCCTGAGGGGCAAGTTACTGTTTGAAAATAGAATACACTCATCCAGGAACAACCAAACACTTGGCAGTGTTGACCAAAACACGTATTTGTGCATAAATACGAGTGCTTTAAAGAGACGAAAAGACAAAAGGTGAGCCGCATTTCCCTTGGCTTTATCGCTCTGATTAATAATGTGATAAACTAGCTGTAGGATGCAATATTAATTAACAGTATATTAGTTGCATTTTATTGCCAATAACATAACAAGCTCTGAAATAGTAGTCAGACTAAACTGCTGACGTGGGCTCTTCTGCAAACTGAGCTGTAGTTTGATTTCTCGTTTGTCCAAGTGAAGCATCAGCAACTGAGCAAAACCAATTACCTCCAAACCCACCAAGCCCTGGGCAGCAACTTAGTGCATCTGAGCTTTGCCCAAATGTTATTGCTTTCGAATTAGAGCCGGGTCTGAGATGGGGCACCGAAGAATTTCTACGGCTGAAAATAATTCAATACGGCAGTCTAGTTGTGCAACACTTCGCAGAGGCAAATAGAAAGCGAAGACGCCCTCCCACTTCCAGACATTTTGAAGCCAAGTGTGTCCACTTCTGGAAGGCAAGCCTGGAGGCACAGAAGTCAGATATGAAAAGAGGGGCGTTTTGCTGACCCCCTCAAGTCACACTGTTGCAGGAGAATTTCCAGGTTGTAGTCTTCATTTCTGAGGGGAAGTCCTGGGTTTGGGTGGGGGACACTTTAGGAAAAAGATGCGAGGCCAGGAATGGAAAGGAATGAGGAGGCTCAGATAACGGAGGCGTTATCTCACCTCACTAGGTAGTGAGAAACTCTATAGCACAAACATTCAGGTAAAGAGAGAAATGATGGTGCTAACATATGGTCTGAGTAATTAAAACATGGCAAGGTGCATTATAGGTTCCTGGCGAAATCCCTGTTCGTTTATTTATTTACTCCTCTCACCAACATCCCTTTATTTCTCAGCTTCGCTCTGTCTCTCCCTCTCGCTCTGTCTCTCACGCTTACACATGTACAGTCATTTTCTATCCCCTTATCTTGCTCAGTTTCTTTCACAGCACTTACCATCTCCTAAATTACATTTCAGATAGTTTATTTTTTCACTTACTTGTTTATTGCCTGGGTCTCCGCCAAACTATACGGTACACTCCATGAGGTCAGGGATGGGTCTGCCTGTGCGTTGCAGAACAGTGCCTGGCACATGCTAGGCACAGAACTAGTGGAACCAAAGAATGAACCCGTTCACTGAACTTACACGTACCAAATGCCCAGCTCTGAGTGCAAGGGATTCCAAGGTGATGCTAATCATAGCTAATCATTCAGTGGAGTTTACTAAGTGCCCTCATGAGCTCAAAGCTTTACATACAGTATCCAATGTAATCTCACAGCAACTCTGCAAAGCATGCGTTTCTATTATCCTTTTAAAATTATTTTTAATGTATTTTTATTATCGAAAGTATTACAGATATCCCCTTTGTTTTTGTTTCTTTTTTCCCTTTGACCTCCTCCCGCCCCCACCCATTATTTTTAATTCAATTTTTTTTCCAAATAAGAACATAGAGGCTCAGAGAGCCTGGTTTACTTAGTGCCACTCAGCTAGAAAAAGGTACATCCATGAATTAAATGGTGTTTGCCACTCCAACTCCAGGCATTGCATTCCAAGATGAATATGATGCAAACATCCTCCCTGACAATCTCACTGTCCTATACTTTGTCTTAGAAGCATCTTTGCCTTGCATGGCCAGGGGGAGAATGCAGCCCTGAATCCCAAAGGACTGGACATGGACCTTTGCCATCTGGGAGCTCCAGGAAGGTCCCCGCTCCCAGCAGGGCCTGGTGTCCCACGCTGTTCTGCTGGGGTGAGGTCAGATGCTGCTAGAGGCTCGTGAGAGCAGCCTACATCCTCACCTCCTGCTTCCAGGTCTGTGTGTGAGCCCAGCAGCTGTCAGGGATCCCATTTACTTTTAGTAAATCTAACAAATGGAGGATAAATAAGTGATGAGTCTTCTGCCTCAGAGAATCCAGCAGGGGCAGGACCCAGCCAGGTGCCTGGGAAGCCAAACTCTTTTCCAGCCTTTATAGCTGAATTCCAAACAGCCGATACCAGCTCAGACTGCGAAGTTTCTATGTATTTTACAGGTCACAAAACCATTCCTCTCTCTGGTCCGCTGGAATAAAGAAAGTCCCTCAGCCTACTCATCCTACGAATTTTTTTCTCAAAAAGATTGAAAAAGGTCTCCCTCGGTTACAATGTTGTTCATGTCCTTTGACCAGAAAGACTTAGAGAAAAACTTCAGGATTGATCTGAGGGACGCAGAGCCCAGGTTCCATTAAAGTATATTAATGCCAAGGTCTGTGCAATTAGTGAAAAGTCAATTCCCATCACTAGTTAACACTATTGAATATCTGCTTTCTTTAATAAAAAGCCATGTCCAGCACAAAGAGAATAAATCAATAGGTTGGCTGCATTTAGATCTATTCTGCCTTCTTCGAAAATGCACAGAGAAACTCCCTGTCAGAGCTCCACTGTCTGTCTGCCAAGCTGGGTCTGTGAGCTGGCAGCCAGCCCTGCCGCCTTTGCTTGGAGTCTTTCATTAGCACGATCTCGCCTTAGCTCTCCTTTCTTTAATCAGAAAAGTTGAGTTTTACCCTGTGCTTAAAAAAATCCTTTGTGTGAGCTTAACCTTGATCTGCCTCTGATTTGGACTTGTTCAGAAAACAAGCCATCGGCAGCTATGGATATACTTCTAAACCCCAGCGTTGGCTAGCATCAGCCCTTCCTCAGGCGAGGAGAGTGTGGGGTGGACACAACCTCCTACAAGAGGCCAAAGAATCCTTTGCCGTTGTTCTCAACCTTCCTAATGCCACGACCCTTTAATACAGTTCCTCATGTTGTGGTGACCCCCAATTTCATTGTTACAAATTGAACATAATTAAAGCATAGTGATTAATCACAAAAACAATATGTAATTATATATGGTCTTAGGCGACCCCTGTGAAAGGGTCGCGACCCACAGGTTGAGAACCACTGCTTTAGGGTGCCCTTCAGGCACACCCTTTCCATTGTTTTACATCTGGAGAGCCCTATCCACTGCCAATTTTGGAGGCAGCTGGAATGTTCCAGATTTTCAGTTGCCAAGAGAAAAAAGAGATACACCTGCCCCTGAAGTTTCCAAGTCCTGTTTCCAGGACCTCATGCAAAGTAAGGACATTCACCCTCTGCCATGGAGACTGCCCCTCTGTAGCTACGCCTGGCTATCCCTCTTCTTCCGTGTGGCCCACGAGAAGGGGGAAGCTGCTCATTATAATACTTAGTTTATTACAGATTACAAGGACCCTTGAACTCCACTGTCTCTCATGTCCTTGATGATTATATGTAAGTTACCCTTAAGTTGGTACATTGTCTTTCCATGAAAGTGAATCACATTTCCCCAAATCATTTTATTTTATTTACTAGAATGCTCAGTTTTTTATTGAACGGGGATTAATATCATTTTCTTCAGCTCAGGTTTACTGTGCAGAATGGTTTGGTATTCTTTCTGTATCATTTGGTCCTTATTTTTATCTGTTGGTCTGTATGCACTGGTTCAATACTTCTACACCCATTCTCCCTCCCAGAGCATGTGTTTGCAGGGGTTAGTAGGCTTGGTAGTAATACTAGTTTTTGTCATGGTTTCAGTGAAAGAAACTATTTGAATCTCATTCAAGATTCAGCAAATCAGTATAGATTGCTCTAGGTTTTTCAATTGCTTCAGGCCTATTATTTCTCCACCGAAGAAGGTAGACAGATCTAAAGGAGTGAGAGCTGGCTGAACCTATATCTGCTTGTTCCCACTGCAGGGACCCCCCTGACCCCATTCATCGCCCTCAGGTTTGGTCTGCCATGCCAATCATCACAAACCAGATGCTACACCGTGAAACCAAAGAATGAGCCACACTCCTGTTGTGGATGCTTCCAGAAGCCACTGAAGTCATCCACTGTGGTTGGAGAATTAAGGGGATGGATTTCCTGTGCCATCCCATGGAGCAGCTTGGGGGTAAAAGTAACTGGAGCAAACAGTGGCAATTCATACCACGCTAATACAAGGAGGGGAAGTGTTCGAGCATGAGGAGGCATTTATGGCTACGCAAATAGCTAGTTTTCCTTCGCAATCAAGGTGATAGATTTTGAAAAGGCAGGTTTATTAGGTGACAAGGCAAGATCAGACAGGATGGCAGAGTGTTCCCAATAGTTCCGATGCGTCTGCCAAAGGGATGCTGCCTAAGGAACAGGTGATTGGATCTTTGTCATCCCAAGTAGATGAAGGCTGTCTACTTGGCCGGAAGCAGTGACTGAATTCCCATTTTGGGGTGGAGTTCACAAAGTGATAAGCAGGCATTATCAAGAAATGAATACAGGATGAAGTATGGTAATTAATGTTGGGAAATGAATAAATGCAGTCCCAAGCATTCTGTCTGTATAATGTTTATATAGGAAAACTGCCTGTTAAGGGTTTGGCAGCTGTCTTTGGTCCTTTAGCAAATCCCCCTGAGATGACACTGCAGTGAATAGCAGGAGGCAGAATTGGATTAAACAATTTCACTTTTGCAAAATATAAAGAGATGTTTTAAAACTTCAAAATTCACAGAATTGTCTCAAATGCTGCAAACCTTATGAAACATCAAGCAGTTGACCTTTCTTGCCTTTAAGACAGTGTGTGTGTGTGTGTGTGTGGCGGGGGGGGTGGGTCGCTGGGAAGGCTGTGAGAGAGGTTCCCCACTCTGTAGCGCTCATCTTTGCAGGAGGCTCAAGTTGCCAAGCCAGAGCTGGCAGAAGAGTGGCCCTATAAAATAGCACAGAGCGGAATGCACTCTCACCTTTGAGTTCAAGTGCATGTTGAGATTTTTATCTGAAATGAATTCTGATTAATATCAACTTGGACTGAAGGGGAAAAACATTCAAGCATGTGTTTATACTTGTTGATATGCATAAAGGATATACCTAAATCTGAGTCATAACCTGGAAGAAAAGACTGTTGAGAAATGCATACCACAGATACCGTCTTACCAAGAAAGTCAGTCTGCCATATCCTATAAGAGAAGGGAAATTTGTTTCAATGACATGTGTAATCTCCCTGCAGCCATAAGAGCAAGCTATGGTGGACCCTCAACCCTCCTCACAACACTTGGTTCTTTTCAGTTATTGATTCAGTTCTGCACTCTAATACTTCATTTTCCAATCATTTTGGAAATGGACATACCTTCCATGGGTGTTTTAAGCCTTGTTGCTTATACAGAGAGAGGAGAGAGGGCTGAGTTCCATGTTCTGAAGAGAGCATTCATCCATGACCATGGACATCACACCCACAAACAAGAGGACAGTAAAACAAGCCCACCTATGGTTGATGATAGCAGATTCATACAATCTTCTCTCTTTATTAAACCTGAGCCTTTGCCTTCAGCCAAGTTAGATCTCTCAGTGGAGAGAAGATGGAATTTCCAAACTGGCAAGATTTGGAGCTTGGCTGGATAAGCCAAAAAGAAATAAGTTGTTTCTACTTCTTCACTCTTAGCTTACAGTTTTCATTCCCTGGATAGATAATCTTACATCATCTATTCCTCTCTCCATGGTTTCTTACCAGAAATTATTTTAAAAGCTACAAAATAATGGTTTCCCATCTCACTCAGAGTAAAAGAAAAGTCTCTATAAGGACCTCATCATCAAGCCACCAGCCAACCCCTCACCCACCCGCATCATTCCTTTTCCAACCTCTAGGCACCATGCCCTATGTGTTAGTTCTTGAACATTTCATGCATGTTTCTGTCTCAGGGCCTTTGCACTTGCTATTTCCTCTGTCTGAGTTGCTCTCGCTGCAGTGTACACATGGTGAAGTCAAGTCCTAATTGTAAGTTTCTCAATGGAGACATCCTGAGCTACATTACCTAAAATTTTTACCTTCCCCACCTCCCAAGAAATTCCTATCCTCTTTTCTGACACACCATATAATTTACTTTTTCCCTCTTATTTAGTCTGGCTCCCCAATGGAATGAAGACAGTGTTTTATTCATATCTATGTCCTTGGTGCCTAGAACAAAGCCTGGTATGTAGTAAGAGCTCAATAAATATGTATTAAATTAGTGAATGACTATCAATAATTTACCTTGGAGATTTCCATCTCTCCTTCATTCACATGTAAAGGCCAGGTCTTTACATTGGAGACTAATAGCATCAACACCATGGACTTCATCACAAATGACTACTAGCTCTTACTATGTGCCAAGCCTTATGTGAAATGCCATACATCAGTTATCTTATTTAATCTTAACAACCAACCCCTGGGCTGAGTGTGATCATCCCTGCTTTATAATGAATAAATAATGAGCCAAGGAGATCAAGTAACCTGCCAATGTTAGCATATTAGTATGAGGAGGAGCTCAAATACAAGTTGAAGTTAGTTTAACACGAGATGGTCTCAACGAGAGGGTAATTTTGCACCCTTCCCTGGACATTTGGTAATGTCTGGATTTATTTTTCACTGTCACAATGGGGGAATTGCTATTGGCAACTAACGGGCGCATATCAGAGATGCTGCTAAACTCCCACAATGCACAGGGCCATCTCTCCCACAGTGAAGAATTATCCAGCCCCAAAGGTCAATTGTGCTGAGGTTGAGAAACCCTGGTGTAACTCCATAAACTGTGTTTGTTCACTTTGCAGTTTTGCTTGATTAGTTGCTAGTGGGAGTGAAAATAGCACCAACCATTTTTGTAAAGCAATATGACAGTATTTCTTGAGAGTACCGAATGTTTTCATATCTTCTGACGCTGCAATCCTATTTCTGTAATTGTGGCCTCAGGAAATAATATGAAATGTGGGAAATGCCCACAAATATTTATCATGACATTATTTGTAAGAGCAAAAATCAAACCACCTAATGTCTGGTAATCAAGGAATCATTAAGTAAACTCTGGGATACCTATTTGTTGGAATATTAAGCAGCTATTAAAACTATATTTTTAAAACTTTGTAAAGAGATGGAAAAATGCTTAGAAATGGTAAATTTAAAAAATTAGGTTTCAAAATTACCTATGCAGTATGATTGTTAAAAATGACAAAAATTATACACACAAAAGAGGTGAAGCAGAAATATACCCAGTGGTCGGCAAACTGCAGCTTGCGAGCCACATGCGGCTCTTTGGCCCCTTGAGTGTGGCTCTTCCACAAAATACCACGTGCGGGCGCGCATGTACAGTGCGATTGAAACTTCGTGGCCCATGCGCAGAAGTCGGTATTTTATGGAAGAGCCACACTCAAGGGGCCAAAGAGCCACATGTGGCTCGAGAGCCGCAGTTTGCCGACCGCTGCAAACTATTAATAGTGCGGTAGGACAAAGGCTGGTTAATTTCTTCCTTTTATCTTTCAGTACTTCCAAAATGTTCTTTAGTAATAATATACTCATTTTATAATGGGGAAAATATCATTTCAAAAAAGTAAGGGTTTTTTTGTGTTTTTTTTTGTTTGTTTTTGTTTTTTTTTTAAAAAGAAAGAGGTAAAGAGAACAACGTAGTACCTAAAGTGAACTGTCATGGTGGATTTGGCTCTTATATGGGTTTATTAACTGTGTTTAATTAGTGAGTGTTATTATTCATTATTTCTTTTAAGTAATAAAAGGAAGAAAGGCATGTTCGTTATGTTGTGGTAGCTGGAATTAGCTTCATCATTGCCAGCTTATAGCTACCGAAAACATTGTACTCGCTTACCTGACATTTGTTTTGTAATGTTTTAAAAACATTTGATCCCATTAAATCAAAGAATTCCAGTCTGAGAACCAGGACTGCTTTTGGGGCAGTTCTCTTTGGGGTCCAAAGGAGCATGTGGAGGGGAGGATGTGCCTGGTTAACCTCCTGGTGTGGACATCTGAAACCGAGAGCTATGAGTCAGGTGGCTAAGAGCGTGAGCTCTGGACTCCAACAGGCCTTGACTCAAATCCCAGCCCCATGCTCCCCAGAGTGTCCCTGAGTGAGTTCTTAACCCTTCTGTGCCCTCTCTGGATCCCAGGCCTATGTTTAAAACCTCTAGGAAATGCTGTAATACCTAACACACTCTATGCTCTTTGAATGCTGTGACTTGGGACCGATCACTTGAAAGCTGTCCTACAACCAGCCTAGTTCTTCATCCTCATCCTTCACCCCACTTTCCAGAGATGCCTTTAATCGCAAGAAAACTGGAGGCTTAATGCACAGAAAACATGACACCACCTCTGAAAGCCTCATCCAGCGTGCTTTACCTTTTAGACTTTGTTTTCAATTCAACCTGCCTGCATCCTGTGGACTGATGGGGGTAAGGCTTGGCTCTCTGGTCAACTACAGGCTGCAGCCTAGAAAGAATAAGAAGAACAGACAAAGCAGCCACAGGGACGGCATCCTCACTCACTCAGACACTCTTTGGGAAATGAAAGAACAGAGAACTCAGTTATTTAATTAACCCTCAGAGTCTCTGGAATGTAAATATTTTCTTTGTAAAGCCCCGAGATCTCTCTTGTTTTCAACCCACAGGCCTTTATTTCTGCCTCTCCTTCTATTCTCTCTGCTCTTGACATCTCCCCTGTCCCCTGTAATGCATTGTTAGATGACTTGCTTGTACAGAGGGACAGGATTCCCCCCCCCCCACCACTACCCCCAAATTCTTTAGGCGTTAGAAATTTTCTCCCTTATCAATTTTCCATGGACTGGCCCTCTATTCCCTAATGGCACTGGATTGGTACACACCGCAGACACTGGCCCAGAAACAAAAGGAAAAGCAAGAAGATAGAGATACACACAGCCAGCCTCCCTGGCTATTCCCAGTGTGTCCCACTGACAATGCTATGTGGAAGGGAAATTGTTCTATCAGCGACTGTGTTAGATTCATGACCCCACCACAACCTTGAATTGGCCTTTAGTTGTCGCTGATGGGAACTGAAGAACAGCGCCTGTCGACATGATTGCTACTCTCCAATGAATCAGAACATACAGGGCGAGGAGCAGCACATTAAACCAGCTACAGAAATATATCACTGTACTTTTATATAGATGTATTGCTTTTGCCCAGGCATATAAATGATTGGGCCAGCCACTTATTTTTTTTTTCAAGGACTATAAATTTAAAATAAGCTAAGGGTTTTAAAATTATGTTCTTTTTAAAAAATCAAGGTAGCTATTTTAAGGCAACAGTCAAATATTTAAAGATCATCTTATATGGATATTTCAGCCACTGTCACTAGGAGGAAAATGAGCACTTGCCACGGGCACTCAGGTTACTTAACACGCAGGCACCGACTGATCATGCGTTGTCATTTGCTAATTGATCTTTTAAAAAAGTAAATGTTTCCCATATTTACTTCCCTGCCTGCTTACTGGAGAAAGTATAGTTCACAAATTTAAGTTGTGATTTAAATGGACAGCGAGCATATCTACCAGCCTAGAACAAGGTGCTGTAAGAGTCAAGGCATTCAGAGAAAGCTAAGAGCTGGCAATCAATGATTCTTAAATGTGGAGGTTAAAGGGTCCTCTTGAGACTGAAGCCAATGGACCCTCTTCCCAGAAGTGCACGTGTACGCTTTCACTTATAAGCAAAATTTTTCATTTTACTTCAGGGTCTCACAAACTTTCTGAAGCCTCTCCCTGGAGCCCAGGTTGAGATGCCCTGCCTCTGAGATTATCTTATAAAGCTACTAGAGGCCTGATGCACGAAATTCGTGTAAGAGTAGGCCTTCCTTCCCCTGGCTGCTGGCACCGGCTTCGCTCTGGCACCCGGGACCTGGGCTTTGTCCAGAAGGTCGACTGGAAAGAGGTCTGGTCTAATTAGCATATTATAGATAAAGTTGGGGCATACTGTGATGAGGTGATCAGCTGTAAAACATGGCTCAATTGGTTGATAACTACTAAGTAAAGTATAGATGCTTGCAAATGGTTTACTTTGCAGAAGTATGTACAGGTGAGAAGATGCAAAGGTTTACCTATAACTGCATCAGTCTCACTAGTCACCATCAGTAATAAGACCTTATGTGGTCTAACTCCTGCCTACTTCCCTCACATTACCTCTTAACTCTTTTCTCCTCACTCCAAAAGTGCCACATGACCTCCTTTCTAATTTCTGGCTCACTAAGTTTTTTCCTGCCTCGGGTTATTTTTACTGCTGGGCAAGCATTTTTAATGTTCTAGGCACAGTTTGAACAAGACCACAATATCCCTCTTTTGTGGATCCATATTCTGTGGAGGGAAACAGACAAGAGATGCATGAATAAATCTATACGTTTGATCATTTCAAATGTTAGGAAGCAATTAAAGTAGGATGATGATGGGATGGATAGTGACTGATGAGTAGCCACATAATGCCTTTTTGAGGAGATTTTAGCTGAAATGGGAGAAATGAGGAACCGCTGCAGATTAAAGAAACCATTTTGCAGTAGCAAGTGCAAACGCCCTGAGGCTAGAAAGAACCTCATAGTTTGGAAGGTCAGAAAGGAGGCCATGCAGCATCTGATATGCTCTCTCAAGGAGAAACTTAAAATCTATGCTGTTGCCCAACTCCTTGGCATGCCATAAGCAGTTGTGGTAATTACAAATTCAGTGCTTTATTTCCCTGCAATAATTTTGAGTTTTTGTTAGAGTCTGGATTTGGAAATTGAGGTAATTCAAGACATAATTTGAGACAGAGTGACATGAGGCCCAGAGTGGTTAAGTAATTTGCCCAAGGTCACACAGCTAGTTAAGGACTTAGCTTAGTGGAAGAGACCAAAGGAAAACCCTGGCTTCTCCATTTGCAGGGTAATGTTCTCACACCAAACCACTCTGCCTCCCAATCATCTTCATATAATTTATCAAAGTTGATTTTTCCTGAAAACCAGCCTGGAACTGGGTTCCATATGCAGCTATGGCCCTGAGACACACCATCATTACATGGTTTTTAACTTTTATGAAATTTTGTTAAAATCTAGCTCAGGGTTCCTGATTTTGTGACTTTACCTGTAGCTATAAATCAGCTAAAAATCCTTCACCCCTAAAGGAAACCAAACAGCACCATCACTCTGGGCCAGGCATTATGATCAATGAGACTATTGCAGGTTCTGAGTTCTCACGGGCCTCTGCTTGGGCCTGCAATAGAGACAGATGGCCTCCCAGTACTGGGTGTCCATGTCAAAGAGGGTGACCATCCCCCCACCCTCCTTTGTCCCACTGAGCTCCAAACAGTAACTGACCTGACAGCAGTCTTGATTCTCAACAAGCGTGGGAATTTTCTGATCTAGTGGAATCAAATTATTTTTAAAATGTTAAAATATGGAGATGGATGAGTGAAATATTTTGGGTAGCTATAAACTGGCAAAAACAGAGCTTAATTCCAGCCACTACTATATAATTAACCATTTTTTGTACCAGTACTGAGTTCTTGCATGAAAAAATGCTAAGAAAGGTTCTAGTCCAGTCCGATATTGTATTGAAATGCCCTTTGGGTAACAAAATGTTAAGAAAAATGAACTCTTCTCTAGTGCTTCTGATAAAGTTCAGGTTCACAGTCCTCTCCTTCAGCATCTGAAATCTATTCTCTCTCTCCAGCCAATTTCTCTCTCCATTTTTACCCTGCTGGTGGGAATGTAAATGAGCCATTCCTCCACAGGCACAATTTGGCTAGTGGATATCAGGAAACTCTAAAACACTCTGTGGACTTTGACCCAACAATTGTACTTCTAAGATTTGATCATAAGGAAACCAGAGATGCCTACACAATAACATGGCAAGATTTATATGGCAAAATAGTTACAGCAGCTTTATTTATGACTAGAGGCCCATTGCAGGAAGATTCCTGCAAGAATAGGGCTTCCTGAGGCCAGAGAGAAGCAGAGAAGGAAGCGAAGCCTGCCAAGGCGGGCTTCGCTCCCTTCTCTGCGCCTCGCTCCCTCCTGTCTCCACTGCCTCACTCCCTCCCTTCTCCGCCACTTTGCTCCCTCCCGTCTCTGCTGCCTCGCTCTCTCCCATGTCTGCTGCCTCAGCTCCGCTCCTGTCTCTGCTACCTCAGCTCTGTTCCCTTCTCCGTCACTTCGCTCCCTTCTGCAGCGCTTGGCTTCCTTCTATGCTGTCTTCAGTCTTCGCTCCGGGCCTCTGTATGCAAATTAACCATCATCTTTGTTGGGTTAATTTGCATATCACTCTGATTGGCTGGTGGGCATAGCGGAGGGATGGTCAATTTGCATGTTTCTCTTTTATTAGTGTAGATAGTGAAAATAATCTAAAGGAGATTGGAATATCACAAAATATGTTATGTAGAAACTGGTCTCCTAATAGTCTACACACACACACACACACACACACACACACAATTGTTTAATTAAAAATATTTGAGATAAACATACTATAGCCCTCTTTTGAGGAGTTACAGACATATTAGCAAGAATTTTCTCTATATAATTTCTGCAATAAAGAAATCTAACAATGGTTGAATTTACTGTTTCTCAAATTCATTTGGTCATGGAGCCTCTTTAACATAACATTTCATGATATGCCCTGCAAAACATACATCAGGAACTGCTAGGTTAAATGAATTTCTATACCTGTATTATGGAATGCTTTGCTTCTATTGAAAACAATGTTAAAGAAGATTGATTCTATGGGATAAGTGCTGATGATGTATTGTTGAGTGTGGGGGGAGGGGGGGAAGTAGATCACATAACATGAATATTTGATCAGTCTAATTTTGGAAAGAAGATGAAGGTGTATGTAATTATAGCAGATTTGATCTCTCAGTGATGGAATTACTGATGGTTTTATTTTTTCTTTGTGCTTTTCTAAATGTTCCCAATTTTCTATAATTAATAGGTGTTAATTTTCCTAAGAGAAAAATATTATAGACCTTTAAAGTTTTTATTTTGAAATAATTTTAAGAGTTACAGCTATAAATTGAATGTCTGTATCCTTCCAAAATTCTTATGTTGAAACATAATCTGAGCTGTGATGGTATTTGGAGGTGGAGCCTTTTGGAGATGATTAGGTCGTAAGAATGGAGCCCTCACGAATGGAATTAATGCCCTTATAAAAGAGGCCCCTTACCCCTTTCTCCATATAAGAATATAACAAAAAGACAGCATCTATAAACCAGGAAGTTGGCTCTCACCAAGTCTGCTTGCACCTTGAACTTAAATTCCCCAGTCTCCAAAACTGTGAGAAATAAACTTATATTGTTTATAAGCCACCAGGTTTATGTTTTTTTTTTTGTCACATTCTGTGACAGTTTTTCAGTCTTTTCTTGTCTTTAATGAACTTGATTTTTTAGAGTCCTGCCGAGTTATTTGTAGGATGTTCCTCAACTTGAGTTTGTGAGAGTGCTTTCAGGCTGTGTTCATGCATTTCTGACATTTTGGCAAACAGTATCACGGAAGTCATGGTGTGTCCCTGTCAGCGCATCATATCAGAAGTTACATGATGTGGATCTATTTTATACTGCTCTTGCTAACCTTGGTCACTTAATCAGTATCTATGGGAAGATACTTTGAGATGAAAATCCTGTTTCTCATCACACTTTCACCTACTAATTTTAGTATCCATCATGCTGTTTGTCTATAAAAGTTATCACTGTTGTGTTTTCTTAATGATGATTTTTCTATTTTTGTTATTCCACATTTGCTAATCGGGAATCTACTGTAAGAAGAGTTGTCCCTTTGCCTCCATTTATGTACTCAATTATTTTATGTAGGTATAGACTAATGATTAGTTATTTTGTTCATTACTATGATTTTTTTTCTCAAACCAGACCAGAGTTGACCATTCAGAGCCCTTTCAAGTTCATTTCTGTGTCCTTTTAACATGCCCCCATCCTTTTTTAGCATTTCTTTACATCCTGGCACACAAAATATTCCAGAAGTATTTTGTGCTTTCCTTTCTCAACCCTCGAATCAAATATTTGTCTAAAGAAAAACCAAGATCTGGGCACAAGACATGCCTGTTGCGACCAGGGTATCATTGCTTCTAGGCCCTATCGGTGGACAGAACTTGAAAATATACAAAGTGTTCTCACACATGCAATCATAAACATCTTCATTTTCAAGTCTACTGTGTATCTATCTATCTATCTATCTATCTATCTATCTATCATCTATTACCATGACTTCATGCTGATACCTGATTCTAATCAAGCTCTAAAATATTCATTCTGGTTTTCCCCCTTTTCTGTTTTAGAACCATTTTCTCCCACAGTGAGAGACCTGGCTCTCATTAACCACAATACATTTATTTATTTGTTTAAGCATAGAACATATGTAAAGAGTTTCAGAATTGCCAGCTCGTACCCCTGTGAGAAAATTAAATTTACCAACTGAAATACAGTATCTGTATAGAATTATTTTTGTCTTTAGCTGAATAATAACCAAGTACTGCTTTCCAAAGTTACCTTGGTTCTTCTCTTCTCTCTTTTTCAGTATATATATTATTAATTTGTCATACAGTTAGGTTCATTTTTATTATTTGTATTCCATTGGGGATCTACTCACATCCTGGTTGATTTTAACTTTTTAAATTTATTTTGGGGATATGCTAAATATAACAGAGCTATTTATTTAAAAACTAGAGGCTCGATGCATGAAATTTGTGCAAGAGGCTCAGCCCTCGCAGCCACAGCTTTGTCTGGAATTTTGTCTAGAAAGATGTCCAGAAGGTTGTTCGGCTGTCCAGTCTAATTAGCATATTATGCTTTTATTATTATAGATACACCCAGAGAAGTATCACTCTCCCCCACCCCAGCTACCCCTTTCCCATTATCCCATTCTTTCCATCCTCTTGCCACCCACCACCTCTCGGTAACTAATTCAATTAATTTCTAATTTTGCCTTTCTGTATTTTTTTTGCACAAATGAGCAGATGCATACATATATATGACTATAAATACCCTTTATAATTTGATTTTTTAAATTTAACAACATATTCCAGAAGATAATCCAATTCTTTTTTTTTTCATGGTTATATAGTGAATGTGCCAGCTCCATATGTATGAGCATTTAAGTTCTTTATGATATTTTGCAATTACAAGTAATGAGGACATAGATGACCTTATGAATATGTATTTATAAATTGCTGGACATATATATTCAGTATAAATTCCTAGAAGTAAAATTGCTGAATCAAAAAATAAGTACATAGATAGATTTGTTAGGCATTGCCAAGTTATACTTAAGAATGGTTGTACCAATTTGGATTCCCATCAGTAATTTATATGAGTGCTTGTTTCTCCATAGTCTTGACAACAGGATGTATTGTCTGCTGGTTAATTTCACCAATCTAATAGGCAAAAAAATGTATGTAAGATGAATGTTAGTTTAATTTGCACTTCTCTAATAGTGATTGGTGGGTAATTTTTTTATGTTTAAAAGCCATTCTATATCTATGTTTTATTTTGCATTGTTGCATCATACATTTGATTCTTTTATCCTTCACATTTTAAGAGTTCTTTATGTTCTTAAGTGGATTAACCCATTGTGGTATATATTGCAAATATTTCTTTCCCAGTTTGTAAGTTATTTTTTGACCTTTTAAAAAAGTGTTTCTTGACTTGAGAATTTTAAATTTAATTTTATGTGGTCAAATTTACCAAACTTTTTTTGTCTCTAAATTTTATTATATAAAAGTAGAGGCCTGGTGCACAAAATTTGTTCACAGTGTGTGTGTGTGTCCCTCAGCCCAACCTGCACCCTCTCCAATCTGGGACCCCACGAGGGATGTCTGACTACCCTTCCCTACAGGTCTGGTCCCCCCCCCCAACTGCCCTCTCTTTTAGGCCTGGTCCCCCAACTGTCCTCCCCTGCAGGCCATCTTGTGGCGGCATCTTGTGTCCACATGGGGGTGGTCATCTTTGACCACATGTGGCTGGCCATCTTGTGTGTTGGAGTGATGGTCAATTTGCATATTACCCTTTTATTAGATAGGATTTCAGTGCCAAGGAAAGTAAGAACTTACTCTAGGACATTTTACACCTGAGAGAGAGTAGGGAAATGGAAGACTCAAACACTATGTAATCATGGATTCTATTCCTGATAAAATGCTCATACATATGGAGCTGGCACATTCACTATATACTCATCATTTTAGCTGTCAGATCTTTAACAAAGTATTTAGCCTTTTGGAGCCTAGTTTTTCTCATCTGTAAAATGGGATGGTAATATGTACCTTTTACTGCCATGAGGATTTGAAACACTTAATTCATCGCTTGGTACTAAGGAGACATTATCATTATCATCATCATCATCATCATCATCATCATCATCCATCTAATTCTGATATTTTGTTCTCGACATTATCTTTTCAAAACTCCACCCCTCCAGAACCTTAGAGATTTTCACCCATCCACCTGTATGTTCATTTAAATTGTTCTCTTCCCTTCCTGAAATACTTTATCTTTTGAAACGCTCTCATGTCTTATTCTATAATAAATTTAGAGAAAGTTCTGAGGATGAATGAGTTAACATCCATGAGGCACTCTGAGCTGGGAGATAATAGCATCAAAATGAGTTCCATAAAGAATCCTAATTAACCCAATTTATTATCACCTTATCTCTCCAAAGCCCTTTCCTGGCCTCCAGCGCCAAGTTCAAAGTTTTGTGGTCATTCCCGAAGGACACATAATCCAAAGAACCAGGAATCGTCAGCTGACTCTGGTTATTGTCAGTACCATAAAGATACTCATTGGAATTCCTATGGCCAAACGCACTCTTCCTTAACAGGCAATTCCTTTTCAGTTTCCCTGTGAAACAAAACAGATGCCCACAGGGAAGTCTGATGACACCTTTGTTTTCAATACCATTCGAAGCAAACACAACCAAGACTATTCCCTTAATCCTTTGGCAGCTGCTTCTAAATTATTTGAACATGATGAAGTTCCCATCTACCAATAAGTTAAGTAGGTGGAGGTGCTTCCTTATAGAACACAGATGTCTTGCAGGGAAACAAAAATGTCTAAGGGCCCTGTGGGTGGGAATGGATTTTCTTTTAGTTAACTGATGTTTGCTTTTCTCATTGCCTTATTCCCAAGGTGGTGATTTGGACATAGTTGTCCTTCCACCCTTTTGTAAGTCCTTAGTGCATTCAAATGATGGAGGGAAACCAGAGTGGAAGTGACAAATGAAAGGTAACTAACTTTACACCTTTGCTGTAATCTAGGCACTACACAAAAGATAAATTATTTCAGTGGTTCTTATTCAAAGAAATACTACCCCTAAGTGACATCTGGAAAATATGTGGAGCCACTTTTTGTTGTCATAATAATTGAAGAGTGCTATTGACAGTTACAGGATGGTATAATAAAATGTAAATATTTGTTCTTTGCCCAAGTTTCCTGGCACAGAGACCCTAAAATCCTTGGAATCTTCAGAGTAATGAGTGTCTTCTGTGTTCTAATGAGATGGGTCTTAGGCGAGAGAGTGGGGGATGAGGTGGGGGTATGGTCCCTAGATAGCTTTAGAATGGATTCTAGTCACCAGAAAGGCAAGCCATAATTAGAGAATTAGAATTTTCAGCCCCACTCTGTATCCCAATTCTACCCCCACCTCTGGGGAGAGGGGAGGGGCTAGAGTTTAAGGTCAATTACTCATGGCCAATGATAAAATTATTCATGCCTAAGTAATTGTTAACGTAAAAAAAAAAATTGAAACCTGTAAAGAATTTTTGTGAGTTTATTTGAGCCAAACTGTCGACATATGCCGGGAAGCAGAACCTCAATGAATTGAGATAATGCTCCAGAGAATGGCAGGTTACATCTGTATTATACATTGCAATCAAAGGAGGGACGTAGGTGGGTTACATGAAATTCATTGGTGATAGATTAAGGAGGTGGGTTAAAGCAAAGTAGGGGAAACCCCTGGGATTGGATAAAAAGTAAAATGATGGACACTTACTTAGGTGGGTGCAGGAACAATTAACATGATAATGAAGGAATGTGTGGTATCTGTCCTGGCGCCCAGCACATTTGGTTGTGCCCTACAGGGGCTCCAGAAAAAGAGAAGTTACAAGTTACCCGGACATTTCAAGGGTATGTTATCATAGATGCAAAAAGACAGTGTCAGTGAAGATACTGGCCCAGGACATAACTGCCCACCATAACTGCTTTTAAAGTTTAATTTCAGACCATCTTTTGTGGTTACTTTAGGTCTCTGAGTTTGCAAGACTGCCATGCAGGCCTCCCCTGAGCTTGTCAGGTCAGCAGGTGGCCCCTTTCGTCCACATAATGAAACCCCTAAACAATGGGATTTGGAGAGCTTCTGAGTTGGTGAACACATTTCCATCCAAAGGGGTGGCATGTCCAGAAATGGCATGGAAGCTGTGCACCTTCCTCCACCCCATACTTTGCCATATTTCTCTCTTCTATTTGGCTGTTCCTAAGTTGCATCCTTTATAATAAATCTTTAATAGGAATTAGTATAGCACTTTCCTGAGTTCTGTGAGTCATTCTGTCAAATTATTGAAGTTGGGGTGGGGTGATAGTAGTGACTCCCAAATTTTGATGGTTGAGAAAGATGGAATTATCTTTCTCTTCTTTCCTTAGAAAATACTACAAAGTCATTGTCAAAGAGTTGTTTAGAATATTGATTCAAACAATGTAAGAATAAAATGTATCAGAGAGGCGCCCTGGTCCATGTTGCTCAGTGGTTAGAGTGTTGGCCCGCACACTGAAGGGTCGTGGGTTTGATTCTCAGCAAAGAGCATATGCCTGGGTTGTGGGTTAGATCTCTGTCCCTGGTCAGGATGCATGCAGGGGCAACCAATGAATGTCTCTCTCACATCAATGTGTGTTTTTTTTCTCTCTCTCTCTCTCCCTCCTTTCTACTCTCTCTAAAAATCAGTGGAAAAAATATCCTTGGGTGAGGATTAACAACAACAACAATAATTAATAAGTAAATAAATAAATAAAATGTTTCAGAGAGGTAAAGGTTGTAAGCATCCAATTACAATGTGTGGCAGTGGGATTTCCTCCCACAAAGCAATTCTCATACACCAGCTGGGTGTCCTACAATTCAATCCCATTCTGACACTGTACCTACAGATAGCATCAGATCCCACAGGCTAAATCCCACAAGACTGCCTCACTCCCCTTCAAACACCACTGGCAAGTCCAGGATATTAGATAGGCTTCTTGCAGACCAACTACAGCCTGGAGATTCCCATGACCCCCTCCTTAGGTTCTATTAACTTGCTAAAGAGACTCACAGAACTCAAACATTTGTTACTAGATCACCAGTTTATTATATAAGGTTATAACTCAAGAACAGCCAGATGAAAGAGATGCATAGAACAGGATATGTGGAAAGGGTGGAGAGCATAGCACTTCCCCAAATTTCCACAGGTTCACCAACCCAATGTTGTGGGTTTTTTTTATGGAGGCTTCATTCCATAAGCAACATTGATTAAATCATTGGCCATTGGCATTGATTCAACCTTCAGCACCTCTATTCTCCCCAAAGGTGTGTGTTGAGGGGGGTTTGGGGATTGGGGATTATGGACTGAAAATTCCAACCCTCTAATCATGAGGTTGGTTCTCCTAGCAACTGGCCCCCATCCTTAATTGCAGTCCAAAGTCACCTCATTAACATAACAGAAGACACCTTTATTATTATCATCACTTAGAGGAAATTCCAAGGAATTTAGGAGCCTTGTGCCTGGAAGGGGAGGAAGATCTAATATATTTTTCTTTTCTTTTTTAAAAAAAATATCTTTATTGATTTCAGAGAGGAAGGGAGAGGGGAGAGAGAGATAGAAATATCAATGATGAGAGAGAATTATTGATCAGCTGCCTCCTACATGCACCCTACTGGGGATAGAGCCTGCAACCCAGGCATGTGCCCTTGACTGGAATCAAACCCAGGATGCTTCAGTCCTTAGGCCAACTCTCTATCCACTGAGCCAAACCAGGTAGGGCTAATACTAGTATATATTTCTTAATATAAATCACAATGTCACAGAGGTGTGTTGGACAAATAATTAATAAAATTATGATGTTCTTTTCTGGAGTTTGTGATATTTTGAACTAGTGTCAGCTTTTTAAAATGTATCATTTGTTGTGATTTATTTTCTTATTCAAAATAAATATTTAGTTTTGTACCTCACTTTGTATTAGTAATTTTATGTCTTTTTTCTTACAGAGGCCTCTCAAATTGTATAAACTTCAGGTTTCACAAAACTTGGATTCATCCCTGCTCAGGAGGCCTGAGTTAGCTATTTTCAAAGTGCTATCAGGCAAATATGGTTTGTTTCATATGGTACTAGAACTTTAATTAATGATGGGAGCTACGACAGACTTCAGGTCAATTTAAGAAAAAACAATTTAATATTCAAAGCCTTCCAAAGATGAAGAGGGAAATTATGTGGAGAAGTGTGTTCCATGACAGTGGAACCATTTAAGTAAAAGTTTCATAATCATTTGGCATGGCCATTGTCATGTGGGCCCAAGCTTCGCAGGCTGGTTAGGTGTAATGAGCTTTCAGATATACCTTGATGCAGAGTCTGTGCTTCTTCCTGTCTGTGTACCTTGGACCCCTCCTCATGCCCCCAACTTGGCTCTCACAATAGACTCTCAGGGAGTAGTGAGACAGGCCAGAGTAATGAGGGCAGAAAACAAGGAACACAGCAAACACAACAATCATTTTATGAAGAAGAACGGAAGTGAGCTTAATGGCGTGGCAGATTCAGCAGCTGAGAGGGAATCCACAGCAGACAGTGTCTAGAAACACCTCCTACCAGCTTCCCAAAGACCTAATCGCGTCCTAAGGGAAAGGCCCAGTTTCTCACTAACAGTGAAGGTAGCTGCTTTGCCATTAACCTTTTCAAGGGGTCATTGCCACACCATGAGCTCAACATGCCACCCAGAAAATGTAACTGAACATCAGTTTTGCTGTTCCTCTTGCTTAACTGTTTTAAATGTCCTTGAACTGCATTTCTCCACCAGGCTTAATTTTATGGATTGTGGATTACATTTACTGCTCAGCACTTCTTGCTCAACCCTGGACAATCGCAGGCCTACTGAGTTGTTAACTCACATGGTCAGCATTAATGGCTGAGACTAGTTATACCAAATGACTGCAGCATAGCGTCATTAACACCTGGCCTTAGAGCATCCCAATGAAATCAGCACTTTGGTTCTTCTTTTTCACCCAGCAAAACCCCAAGAGATGTGTGTAGGAGTAATGACTTGGGGTTAACTGTGCTTATCTTCCAAGAGTTCAAATTTCTACCTGAGCCTTACTGGCAGTCTTATCTTGGAAAATTGTATTTGAAAGCTGCAGGGAGGCCACTTTTCCCATCTTCTGGGCTAGTTATAAATTCCAGAGACATATGTGACTTCACTGTCCATGGAAATTCAGTAGGTTATCCTGCTCCATTTGTTTTTTCCACTGGCTCAAATCACGTGGTTAGAATTCCAAAAAGTTATTGTGGAAGCTACACAAAGCTTTAGGATAATATAATTTTATTTTTTTATTAGAGTCCCAGTGCACAAAATTTGTGTATGGGGCGGGGAGTGTCCTTCAGCCTGGCCTGCACCCTCTCACAATCCGGGACCCCTCAGACATCCCTCTTGCAATCCAGGACCGCTGGTTCCTAACTGCTCACCTGCCTGCTTGCCTGATTGCCCCTAACCACTCTGCCTGCCTACCTGATCACCCCTCGCCTGCCTTCTTGCCTGATTGCCCCTAACCACTCTGCCTGCCTGCCTGATAGCCCCTAACCAGTCTGCCTGCCTGCCTGATCGCCCCTAACTGCTTGCCTGCCTGACTGCCTTATCACCCTTAACCGCCTCTGCATCAGCCCCCGCCATGGTGGCTTTTTCAAGAAGGACATCAGACATCCAGAAGGTCATTCGGCTGTCCGGTCTAATTAGCATATTATGCTTTTATTATTATAGATTTGTGTTGATCCTCACCCAAGGATATTTTTTCATTGATTTTTTAAGAGAGAGTGGAAGAGAGAGGGAAAGACAGAGAAATATTTATGTGAGAGAAACACATCAATTGGTTGCCTCCTGCACGAGCTCTGACCAGGGCCCGGGCCAGGGAGGAGCCTACAACAGAGGCACGGAATTGAACCAGGACCAGTCCACACGTCGATGCTCTATCTACTGAGTCAAACCGGCTGTGGCAGGATGATAGAATTTTAAAGTTGAAAAGAACCTTAAAAGGAATTTATTATTTGCATTGCTAGGTCTGAAACATCTCAAATAAAGGTGACTCAAACCTGCGCATATATGACCTACAGCCTAAACCACCATATCTACGGATCAGGATGAACACCCCACTCCTGTCAGATGAATGAGCCCAGGAGAGCATAGTGCAGTGAGCATAACTCGTCTCTGACGGGCATTTGAAATCATTACTAAAGGGCTCCCAGTTCAGTGCTAATAACTTTGTCAACTTTTCCAGGTCTTTTTCTCATTTTGTCAGTCCCATTCAGAGGAGATTGTTGTTCTGTGAAAGGCTGACATGTGTCGGGATGCTCAGGTTAACGGTGTCTGCAATTCTATTTAGGAGGAGAGCGATGTGCAGCTGCTGAGTGGCGAGTGGGGAGAGAATCCTGAAACGTCCTCTCCTGGTTCACTCAACCATCCCTCCCACTGCTCCCGTGAAGGGGAGGTTGACAAATTCCTGATATCAAAACCAGCTGTCAGGACAACACAGCCTAATAGCTGTCCTTGTCAAATGCACCAATTAATTCACCTGACTGTCAATGCTAGGATAATTGATAGACTGCACAATCTGGCTGAGTAATGAAAGTTAAAGGCATTACTAAGTCCATTTTACCTCCTAACAGGTCTTGTGGTAGAACTGGGGCTGTCAGAACTGGACCAAGAAACCTGTGTAAAAGTGTGTGTGTAGGCAGTGAGGGGAACTATAACTATGTGATTAGTTCCCCCAAAATACGGCCAGAAAATGCTCAAAGGAAAATATGGCAAATAAGTAAACATTCTACTGCTTTATTCTGAAGTTTGCATATAGACACATCACTGCTTGGGGATGCCATTAAACACTGCAGTTGCCCGGGCTTTCTGCACTCTTTACTCACTTTGCCAGAAGTAGAAAAGAGAAATCTGGATCAACAGAAGTCTAGCCAAAGGATTTGGTAGGAAATATTCTTTATTCTTATGACAGGATAATTCAATGACTAACATGCAATGAGAACACTCTCATGGCTAGAGATTTTTGCTGAATATATGAATGAATATATATATAGCTAATATGCAAAGTGTCCCCTCAGGAGTTCAACTGGGAGATCAGAGTTTGATCACTCGCTATGACGTGTGCTGACCACCAGGGGGTGGTGCAGAATGAAGGAAGGCCCTGGATGGTAGACAGAAGGCCCCAATCGGCCCCGATTGCCAGCCAGGCCTAGGGACTCTACCCATGCACGAATTTTGTGTACTGGGCCTCCAGTATAATATAAAACATTGTGGAATTCCAGGGTGACAGTCCCTATTACAAAGTTCTGGCAGGGAGGATAAGAACTATCTGATCTGGTAGACTCCCTAGTTCTGGTAGTGTTCCTAGGAGAGCAAAGGATCATTTCCAATGAGGTCAGCTAGGAAAGGGCAAGTAATATAAGCATAACCAATGGACACAGACACTAGGGGGTTGAGGGCATGTGCCGGGGGTGGGAGTGGATGGGGAGAGGTCAATGGGGGAAAAAATGAGACATATGTAATACTTTAGTCAATAAAGAATAATAAAAAAAGGGAAAGTAGGTATAGTAAGTCTAAGCAGGCAAAATGTTGAATGTAAGGGTCCCAAGATCTATACCTGTGAACAAGTTTGAACTCTTGTCTGTGCATTCTAACTTTGCTACATGTTTCTTATACTAATTTATACTATTTGCTGAATATGGACCATCCTCAACCCAAAGGTGATAGTAATAACAATAATGTGATTTATTGAGCATTTACTACATTCAGGAACTTTGCTTAGATTTTATATACATAATCTCATTTAATTCTCACAACAAACTTATGAAGTAGATGTAAGTAAATAAACATTTTTAATGTGCACAGACTTCTAGCCCAGAAGAAAGACACCTGTGATCTCCATCTCAATTTTCTCCCTATTTCTCCTTCCCAAAGAAGAGGGATTCTTCCTTGCTAGCAGATGGGCTAAACACTAATCTAATCAATTAAATTCTTATAGAGGAGAAAGGTGGAAGAATGCCTTGTTGATGGTTTTGAGGGGTGTAGGGTTTAGTTTTTCAGAAGTATCTGAGGAGAGAGGCTTGGAGCAGCTGCAGGAAGTAGATTAAGTGGGAGGGAGAGTGTAAGAATTGAATAAATATTGCTGTAATCCAAGTATTTAAATCATCTATAATGTCCTTTGAAGGATGCCAACAAAAACTAAAATAAATTTTCAACTCCTTTTGGGCTGTTGAAATCAGGGCTTATTATATGTGACATCACTCTGAGATAGAACTCCATGATCTCTGAGTTCATGAGGATTAGGGCATAAATATATGTCTACCCATCGAAAGACAAGGATATTGAAACTCAGAGGAATACCATAACTCACCCAAAGCTTTCAGTACCTTTGTGAAACTGGGATTTAGCAGCACAGATGAAAATACCCTTTTTTACATTTTTCCCCATGCTATTCTGAAACAGCCCCATATTCAACGATTTTACTTGGCCTCAAAGCCTCAACTCAGAATTTAACTGCTTTTCTCTCAGTAATAATAATACTTTTACACATTGGGTACTTACTATGTGACAGGCTATCCCAAATACTTGACTTGTATTTTCTCACACAATCCCCTGAAGTGGTTATTATCTCTGATAGACAGAAGGGAAACTGAGGCTGCGGGAGATTACGTACCTTGCTCAAGGCTGCACAGCTCCAGAATAGTAGCCAGTGGTCAGCAAACTGCGGCTCGCGAGCCACATGCGGCTCTTTGGCCCCTTGAGTGTGGCTCTTCCACAAAATACCATGTGCAGGCGCACATGTACAGTGCGATTGAAACTTCGTGGCCCATGCGCAGAAGTCGGTATTTATATGGACCCAGCTCTGCATAACTGCAAGCCCCTGTTTCCTCTCCTGCTTTAGGAACATTGTGATGCTCCAAGGAAATGCAAATCCTTACTCTTGGGAGTGACAGGATCTTGAATCTTGCCCAGAAACATTCTAGGCATCCTTCTTACCTTGGCCTGTTTTCTTTGTGATTGTTTGAGTTGCCAGTTCGTCTAAAATGGACACATCATTGGAATAACTTGTGTACACAGAGGAGGGGAATGTCCAGCAGGGGATCTGGCCCTGGGGATTAGCTTCCTTGGAGGAGCCTGATGGATAAGCCGGGATTTGTGTAGGCAGGCAGTCTTCAATTTGGATTTGTCAGGATCAGGAGGACTTGTTTCTTTTCCGGCAGTAATGTGAGGCTTGGGGTGAGTTCAGTGTAATGTTTGTTCACCTTGACTATGATCTTTAAAATCATGACCATATTTCTCAAGCCATCCACTTAAGAAAACACAGGCATAGATTTGTGTAGTGTTCCAGTGGAAAGTTTTTCTTGAAAAGTAAAACATTTTTCTTCTTACACTTCATGTTGAATGAAGTTATTTAATGAGGGGGAAAAAAGGAAGCAAGGTCCTGTCTTGATTTTTGCCCTAAGGATCATGACTATGAGGTCTCCTAATTGTACCAAGGTTCTTGCACTAGTGAAAAATAGATATTTAGTGCCCAATAAATTTGTCCTTCCTCTTCTCACCCACCATTCCAATTCAGGAGGCTTTCATTTCATTTCATTTCATTTCATTTCATTTCATTTCATTTCATTTCATTTCATTTCATTTTTACATTGGCCAACTGAAGCTGTCATGTTTGAGAGCTAAATGTGTTGTCCTGCGTAGGCATCGCATCCATCAATTAATGTTTCTGCCTTCTGTGCTACAGGAATTATCTCCAAGTTCATCTTGATGAATTTTTCTCTCTACCTCATTACCCAAGCTAGCTACAGCAGAGACTTGTCATGTTTAATGGCGACTATCTTACACACATTCTGATTCTTTTGAATGAACACATGCCTGTTTTATAGAGGCCCATGAGCATCTCACTGGCTATTTTTGCATTAAAAACACTTAAATTGCAACAGCCATCCAAGACCCTTGTAAAATGAAATAAAAAATTATAGAAGTGTTGTTGTTTTAAGTGAAAGCCCTTGAATAGAATTTCTTCTGAATGTACAACTGAGAATTGAATCACACTATATTTATACTAATGAGCTTTAATTTTTAACTTACTTTTTTAAAAAATCTGAATACATAGTGGTAAAATGAACATTAATAACTACTAAGCTCCTAACATTTTTAGAATGCATTTAAGTTTTATAGCACATTCACACTTAATTCTTAATTGCTCCTCAGATGGACCTAAGAGATTTTATTAGAGGAGACCCTCAGACACTAAGATTCCTAAGGTAAATTCCTTATATGTTTCTTTGTGTTTACTTGCCTATTTTCTGGGTCTCTCAGTAGAATGCAAACTTCATGAAGGCAAGGGGTCCTGTCTATATCACTGTTTCCCCTGGTATATAGTAAGTGGTCAAAAATATTTGTGTACAAATAATCAATAAACAATTTATTCTAAGTAGCTCTATTTTCTGGATAATTAACAATGTGGATTTAAAAAATGTAAATGAATTTATTGCTGAGATGTACAAAAGTCTTTCTTGCCTTTTAAAATATAGCATATTGTTCATAATCTAGCTATTTCTTGGGTGTACAAATTATTGTTGAATTATTACCAATACCTTGTTATATATTTTACCACCATGATTTTAGGGCTCAAGACATATTAGGGTCTTTGCCTCTACCTTAACTGACCTAGACATTTATTTAATTTTTTGAATTCTTGCGTTTTCTGACTTTAATAATCAGTGGCAGTTGATAGCATCGATTTTATTTCAGTAACATATATTGAGTGCTTCTTATTTGCTAGATGTCATAATGATAAAAGAAAAAATAAACAAACAAACAAACAACAAAACAAAGACACAGTTCCAATGCACAGGGATCGTATAATTGTGTATACTCGATGTCAGTGCCCAGGAATTCTTCTCATTTGAATCGGCTTCGACTCAGTAATGAATGTTATGTAGTGAGTTTGGGAATTAATAACCAAGTGTGTTGGCAATGTGTGTAAAATATGAGAAAGCAGGTTTAGAAATAAGGTGCCTTCTATTTGTCCTGTTAGGAGATTTTGTGTGTGGAGTGGATGCTAATATCTAGCCTGGTGTTTATGGAGGACTTTGTTTAATAGCATCTGATTCTCAACCATGTTTAGGAGACCATGTTCTTTTTATTTTTATTTATTTAGTTAGTTTTGTTAATCCTAACCCATGGATATTTTTTCCATTGATTTTTTTTTTTAGAGAGAGTGGAAGGGAGAGGGAGAGAAAGAGAAAGATAAATGTCAATTTGAGAGAGACACATTGATTGTTTGCCTCCCACACTCACCACTACCAGAGCCAAGGATAGAGCCTGCAACCAAGGTACATGGCCTTGACCAGAATCAAACCCAAGACACCCACTGAGCCAAACCAGCTAGGGCGAGACCATGTTCTTTTTAGAAGAGGAGACCCATATGGTAGAAATGAAACTGAAACCTGAAAGAATAAATATCTTGTCTGACTTTACATTGCTAATTAGAAGCAGGGCCACAACCAAACTTTACCTTTCTTGATTGCTAATTCTATATATTCCCTACCAGATCACAGAATCACAAGAATTTGTTACGAAATGACAAGGCACATGAGTAAGCCTTGTGTGCATCTCTGTGTAATACGCCCAGTAGCTTTCCAAAATAGGGGATAAGAGTCACTTGTCTTTTTCCTCATTAAGCAGCTGTCTTATGTGAATCTGTTAATATCAAATCACATAAGAACAAAGAGTTGAGGCAAAGTTTTGCAATGTGTATTAAAGGGACAAGGACTAAGGATAAATAGTAACAGACATGGTAGCCAATTCAAAAGAGAGTCAGGTGTAATCTCTTGCTATTCTCAAATCTTAAGCTTTTATAGTTGCCCTAGGTATTTGTTTAGGTGGAGCAAAAGCCCCAAGTTTGGAGAGAATGCAATGTCAATATAGCTTCACTTCATGTGACCTTGTGCTCAACACAGGCCTTTCTTGGGCTTCTTGTTCATATTTGTTTCTGGAGTTGGGTCTCTCATGGCTCAGTCTCCTATTGTCCTGCTTTCTGACTTTTCATGGTAAGTGTTGGCATTTATGTTGATGGATGTTGCGCTGGCTCTTCAGGCAAGTGCACTGTTGCTGGACACAGTAGCCAGAGAATCTGCCCAACATACAAATCAAATTATGTCATTAGACTACTTAAAACCTGCCACTGTCTTCCTACCGGAATCAGAATAAAATGCTAAACTGGAATTTGCTGTGTGAGTAGAACTTACATGTTCTCCACAACATATATATATATATATGTGTGTGTGTGTGTGTGTATATATATATATATATATATATATATATATATATATATAAAATAGATGTATAGATATATATAGATAGATAAATATGAGGTGATGGATGTGTTAATTAGTTAGGTGGAAGGAGTTCTTTCACCTTGTAAGACGTATATCAAATCATCATGATGTACAGTTTGAATATCTTACAATTTTATGTGTCAATTAAAACTAAATAAAGCTGAAAAAAAAAGGAATGAAATCCTAAGTCTAACCAGGGCTGCAAGGACTGGGATGATTTGGCACTTGCTCATTTCCCTGCCTCTCTCCTCCCCCACCATGCTCTGGCCTCGTGGGCCTTCCTTTCTCCCTCTTTATTACTGGGAGCTCTGCACTTGTTGGCTCCTCTGCCTGAGCCCTTTTCTTCTACATCTTCATGTGGCTGCCTCATTCTCATCACTTATGTCTTCACTTAATGTTCTCTCATCAGAGACGTTTTCTTTGGCTACTTTCCTTAATATCACCCACCCACCCTACCCAGTCCCACCCTTCTACTTCTTACTTGGTATTTTCTTCATAGGGTTTATCACAATTTGAAACCAGTTTTTAAATTTGCATTTTATTGTCGTTCTTCCCCAAAGGAATGTGAATTCCACAGGGGCAAGGACTTTTAAATTCTTATTTTCTGCTGTTTTCCCAAAGCCTAGAACAGTGCCTAGCTCATAGCAAGGGCTCAAAATTTGGCTGTTGAATAAATGAACAGAACACAATTTAAATCACCTTCCTGAACTTCAGTAACTCTCATCACTGCAAGTCCTTTGTCTTGCTCTTGAGCTCTTGAGCTCATTCACAAGTCAAGCCCTTCTGATTGTGTGCTGAACTTATAGTCCATTGTTCTTGCTCACACTCATACCAGGAGGATCATTATAAAAAAACATACTAATAAATGTATTTATAGGTCACACGTAATAACAGTAAAAACAATCACCATCATCAATTGAGCATGTGCTAAATGCTGGACTCTACACCCGTCTCACATTTATTTCTAACCGTCACCACAGTCCTGCTAAGTAAGTGATAGAATCCATGTCTTGTGGCCACATATTCATTATATCTCCAAAGTATGTGCAGGCTCCCATGTTCCTCCCAGCATGCTTATCAATAAACTCCTATTCTGAGCAGCTATTCTGTCAGGGACTGAGGACAAAAGAGGCTCTCATTGGAGGGATAGGAAGTGAGAATGGCCTCAGTGCTCTGACCACATGGAACTAGAGAAACACTGTCCCCATGCTCTGCTCCAACCAGAAAAGGAGCTGAGCAACGGGCTTGGGAGGGGGTGGGAATGACCCCCATTGCAACCATAACTAATTTCCTGTTTTGGGAGCTTGCTAAGAATTCTTTGGGATTCTACAGTGCACAATTCTATCTCCTCTCTTGTTTCAACAGAGGCCTATCTGCAACAGGAATTTCCATGGTGCCCCCCTTCTTTACAGCCCTCCTCCACTCCACTGCACTCTACCCTGTGACAGCCAATACCCAGACCTGGCCCTTTCAGAGTTCAGAGGTAGGGACCAGGGGGAGGGACGGCCAGGTCTTGTCCTTGGCAGATGCCTGTCATTGATGTGGGGGAGGGCTTTGTGGAAAGAAGATGGGAGCCTGGGTGTGCCCAGCTGGAAGCCGCCAGTAATTTAACACTCACAGATGGAGACTGAGGGTGATATGATACCCCCAGCTGTCTGCTACTGCTGCCTTCAAGGCCCCCCTCGGCTGCCTGGGACTCGGGATGCTTTGGGAAGGGCCCGGTGCGGGTGGGGGCAGTCTAATAAAGCAGCTGGTCTATTAGAAGATAAGCTTTGTGGAGAATCACACAATCATTCCGAATCCCCCTAATCCCAAACTTTATTGCCCTAGATAATAAGCTTTGGTGGCGACGCTCCATTGAAATATGGAATTGTCTGCAGGCTGGAGGCACCTGCTGTGTCACTCAGCTTTGGGCCGGCAACTGCCACGCACAATTCAGGGGCAGGTGCACCTCGCCTGCCTCAGCTCCGGAGGGACAGAGGACAGCCAAGTGGGCCGGCTATGCTCCCACGAAGGGCTCCAAATACTCTGTACCCAGGAGGCCTGACCAGGGCTTGAGAATGCTCTCTCTGTGACTCATGCATTGAGCTGTTTTGAGAAATTGGGAGAAAAGAAGCAAGAGGGAGCATTTTGGGACCCTAGGGCTTAGAAACCAGTTCTGTCTGCAGACAGACCTCCATGGTCAGGGACTGATGGGTGTCGCCCTTCCCCCAACTCCTTCTTGCCGCTGCTTTAGGGCCACCTTGGCTCAGGCTGTTTGCTCTTCCTGCCGGGTCCTCCCCTGCCCTCTACCCGCATGTCCACCTGGGGAGATTCCCTGTCCCTTCCTCTGTGAGGCCTCTGTGCCCCCATGCAGATTTATGTGTCTTCTCCTATGTGCCTCTCTAGCTCTTGATTCATGTCAGGATTGTCGCTCACATGACATAATTAATCAAATCATCAATTAAATGCTTCTATTCCTGTCTCCTCCACTAGAGTAGGAAGTCTTTGAAAGCAAGTACCATATCTGATTCATCTTTTTTATCCACAGTACCTTGAAGATGAAAAAAAAAAAGACCAGAAGCAACCTAAATGCATATAATGGAAATCCTAAGTGGCCACTGAAAATAATGAGGCAGATCTACACAGTCACAGGGAATGAGGTCCAAAGCATATTGTTAAGGGAAAATAATGCAAAGTGCCAAACACTGTAAGAATGTTATCTTATGTTAAAACAAATAATAATGACAATATGATAGTAATAGTTGCCTCTGGGCAGGGCACTAGGAAAGGGGTTATGATGGGTGGAAGGGAGACGACTTTTACACTTTCAACCTATTTGTGAGATGGAAACTTTTAGCATGTGTGAATATTACCTTTTAAAGAGGTGGAAACAAATCCACTTGCATATGTAGAAAGGCATTTGTTGAATGGAAACATAAACACACCTTATGGTCAGGTTGCTTGGTCTTACTCCTCTTATGCATTGTCCAAACGTGATCCAGAACAATGGGATGTGTCCAGCCAAAGGTATTTGCAACAGATAAAGGAGATGTATGATATGAGTTCTTTCAATGCAGATGAACATTTGGAGCTGGAACAGGAATTTGTCAGTTACCGTCAATCAGCTAAGAAGCAATAGGTGAGAAGCTTGAACGGTGCAATGCAAGAGCTGCCTGAGATGCTTTGGGGAGGCCCTGATGCTACCTGCTCCTGAATGGACACCTACGGGAGGGAAGAAACCAAAGGGGCATTTAATGAACCTCAATTTGAGGAATACTAAATCTGGCAAGAAACATCTGTAAAGAAAACTGTCAGAGATCAACTGAAGGACTTGTATGCATGCATATAAACATAACCAATGGACACAAGACACTGTGGGGTAGGGGAGGCCGGGGGAATGTCAAGGGGGAAAAAAAAAGGAGACATATGTAATACTCTTTGTACTACTTTAAGCAATAAAACAAAATTTAAAAAAAAAACTGTCAGCTTTTCCTAATTGCTCTGATTAGGATAAAAATGTTTAAGTTCCTCTTATTAATATGTTCTTTCTCACTTCTCCTTCTCTCAACTACAGTTATAGATGCCCTTTCTAGAAGGCCTGCCCTCCCTCAGATGAACATGTCCTAAATTATTTGGCTCCCTCTCGGATGGTGTATTGATTACTTCCCCATTCCCATAAACAACCTCTCGGCACCTCTCCAGGGGACTGGCTGTACTAGGTTAAATTAAGAGCAATCTTGGCTTTTAACAGAATCTCTCCACCAAGCAGTTGCCTTCCAGGAGTAATTCGTGAGTTTAATTTATGATCATAACAACCTCTGGCAAGGCTGACCCCTTTCCCTAACATAGCCTTTAGTTATAGAGACTGGGTTTGGAGACCCTCGGTTAAGGTTGGGTACATTCCCCAATCCAAGAGATAGAATATTAGTGAATTTTTGAATTTCTAATTTCCCACTCGAGTTCAAATAACAAATTCAACCATATTTTTTGAGTGCTGGCATGTAGGGAGGCTGTCCCTCACCAAATGTGTGGTCACCCGCAGAACCAAATTGAGAGCTCCATTGAGGCAGAAGTGGCGAATCTTTTTCTTTGCAAATGGCATCATGGGGGTTGCCTATCCTCTACGGGTTAATGTGGCAATGAGTACTTTGTGAGCCCCTGCTAAGCTGCCGTGTGAATGTTTGCTTCTATGTTTTCATAAAATATGTGGCATGTAGCTGTGGTCATGATTCTAATGGGCAGAAATTCAGGAACTCCCTGCTTCCTGTCTTCAGGTGGGATTTGCTTTTAAAATAATTCTCAGTTAGCTAATGAAGAATTCAATAAGTCTTAATGGCTTCACTAATGTATCCCATCAGGCACCGTGCCTCCACATTCCCCTGTTTTTCTAGAAAGTCCCCTATTGTTTTTCTATGGACTGCCTACTGAGTTTAGTTGCCTTTTCCTGCTTCAAGGAGCTTCCAAGAGGGTGCGTCAGTTACTTTTCAGTAACTGACTTGAGTAGATAGGGCACCCTTAGTTTTAGGAACTCCATGGCTTGCCTTTTCCCCAAGGGCAGGATAATATAACACAACCAGAGTTTGGGACATTGGAGTAGAAGTTAATCCATCAGCACACAAAAAATGTGCAAGCTATTCAAGATCTTCATGGGCCCCAGATCGCCTACCTTTTGGAAAGAACATCCCAGATCATTGATTCAGGCCTCATGGTCCACATTAAACATATCTGTATATTAAGTGTTGAAATGCAAGCAATTAGTTGGAATACTATTTGCAGATATTCAACTAAATATTCATTAATTTTGATTTTCAGCACTCTTTGAAAATCTTTTCCAGACCTCAAACATTGTAGTCTGGGTGCCTTGCCTATGCTGCCCAAAGGATTAAAGAGTCCCGAAACCATTCTTTGTTCTCTGGCGGAGTTTATGGTAATGAGGCAGGATTCAGAGAACATAATTTTCATTGAGTGCATTGGGGCAGCCTGTGAAGTGAGCCACAGAGGTGTGTCTGCTGAGTATGCACCCTCACATTGCTCTGAACTTCAAAGGAACACTTCCAGTTTGTCTTTGCTCTACAATAGACTGTCCCAAAATGTGGCTTAAAACAATGATTTTCATTATTTTTCCCGTTCTGTAAATGGCTCCAATTTTGCTCTGCCAGATTTGCCTGCATTCACTCAAGCAGTCGCATCTAGGTGGAGGATCAGCTGGACTCAAAGGTTGAGACGGTGGCATGTGTGGGAGTGGGTGCTGGCTGTGGGCTGGGAGCCTCACTTCTCTCCCATTTGGTCTCTCATCTTCAAGGGTAGACTAGGTCAGCTTCTTTGTATGGTGGCCTCTGGGCAGCATTCAAAAGGTGTGGAAGTAGATGCTCAGAGCAAGTCATACCACCAGTCCAGCTTCAAGAGGGTGGAGAAATAGACATCTTCCTGGGGGTGGGAAGGGTGCAGAGTTACAGTGCAAAGGGGTCTGGACACTACAGTGGAAGGAATTCGCAACCATTAAGCAACATACCACAGCCGCGCCACAGATGGACTATAGGTCCAAGGAGCGAGGAGAAGGAAGTGTCCAGAGCCTTCAAGAAGCAGGAGCACTGGTTCTGAAACACAGACCTTGTGGCTTTACTCACCCCCCCCCCTCCACCCAACCTCTCCTTTATAAACGGCTGGCCTGATGAGGGTAGCTGAGCAGTATTTGGCTGAGTAGCTTGAGAGACAAAGGCTAAAAAGGCACTAGTCTCTCAAGTGGTCATTTTGTCCTTTCTCTTGTCCTTCTCATCCACTCTGTAGTGAGTCTATTCCTTACCAAGGAAATCTCGGACAGGTGCTTGGAGAAAGAACAAACAAACATGGTCCCGAAATGATACAGTAGGTAAAAGTAGGCTTTCAAATCAAAACGCCCAGGTTTGAATAGAGATTCTATTACATGTTGGCTATAATATATGAACAAGAGACATAAACTCTAAGCCTCAGCTTCCTCCTCTGTAAAATGGGGTGGTTATTGTATCTTTAACAGATTTTAAATCATGTGTATGTGTTTATATGTGGATTCAATGAGATAATGTGATTTTGCTTCAATATCTTTTTGTTAGGCATTTGTTAAGTCTTAAATATTAGTTCTTGTTATTCTTCCAAAGACATAGAAGTCAAACCAAAAAGAGTTGTCTGAAATGAGCATCTTAACACATATTTAAAGAATGCCAGTACAAAACAAAAATAACAACAACAACAAACGAAGAAAAATTCAACCTCTCCAGTTACCTTGATATTTAAAGCCCTACTGTTGTGCTTTAATGTGGGCTGGGGAGTAGTGTGAAAATGGTACGCATCTTGTGGTCAAACCAACCTGGGTTCTAATCCTGGCTCTGCCAGCTACCAACTGTGTAATTTTGAAAAAAATACTTACCTCTCTAAGTCTCAGTTTTCTCATTTTCACACAATAATATCACATACTATTATATTAAAGGAATAGATATGAAAAAGGTAAGGTATGTGAAGCACCTAGCACACAATAGGTATTCCAGTTCCCTTACTTCTGCTTTTTGAATTTCTAATTTTCCAATTGAGTTCAAATAACAAATTCAACAATATTTTTTGAGTGCTGGCACGTAGAAGATGGTGATTGACTTGACTTTCACAGTTTTTGTGTATGTTTGACTTGGGGTCTTTGCCAGGAGCCACAAAATAAGCTTCCCCTCTCTTGAAACATCAAATACGTTTTGTCCTATTGACTGTTTTCACTGTTCTGTCTCTTTAAGGAAAAGACCCTGAACAGGCTGCTCACCTCATTAATGCTAAAGGCTGTGAGTTTTTTCAGTTCTAGTGAACTCTGTGTGACCCTCACAGACAATAATTGCTTTAACATAGGGTTAGGCAACAGCAACCAACTTGTCTAAATATAAGCCAGGGCTTAAAATACAACTTAACCTGGGAGATTTAAGTAGGTAAAGAAGATGGCTTCTCTCCGGAATTGCTTCTTGATTAATCACCCCATCTGAGGCCGCTGGAAAAATGACAGTTTTCAAACAGGGCTTTAAATGTCTCCCGCTCTACTTTTCCCCACTGGCAGGAAGCCAGTCCCTATAAGCCAGTGGTTCTTAAAGGGGACAGATTCCCTTGGATTTTCTGAGTTACACAGCTCAGGAAGAGAGTGGGGTAGTGATGGGAGGGAGTGTTCATGCTCCTCACTTAAGGTTTGCTCATCTTCAAGATAAACTCAAGGAGCAGTCTTGTGTTTAAAGAAGCGATACCTGGCGAAGAAGTGCACATTTTCAGCTGAGCTCAGGGCTTAAGGAAAATAGGCTGCACTATGCCCACTAGCTTATTGCCAGACACATTATCCAATACCTTGCCATCTACACTTGGATCCAAGCATTTCATCGACTTGGCTCTGGTCTGCCTTCTGTCCCTCTTGCTGGCCTGTTAATCCTAGGGTTTTTCCCAGCCTCCACTTCTCTGACATCCATGCCTTGAGTCTGAGAACCTTTACTTTGTAGCCAATCTGGAGATCGTCTCCCATCTATAGTTGGTTCTCTTTCTCAAATCTGGGTAGTCTTACCTCCCCTCCCTACCTGCTGGGCACCCATGGAACCCCTAAAAGATACCAATAGCCAGTCTTCTTTCTGTGTCCTTGCCAATGGACAAGCTGATTTTTGCTCTTGACATTGTCTCTGTGGTCTTTAGGTGACTTTGGCTTTATCATCTAGGACTAAAGTATGCCTCCAATTGATAGGATTTTTAGATCAGAGTTCCATCTTGGCCTTGGGTAAGAGATTTTCTTAGCCAAGAAAAATTTCTTCTTGACCTTAAACCAGTAAGCTCTGTACAAGGATAGGTTGGCTAAGTGGTTCTCACATTGTGTTTCTCATCCATGCCCTAGGGTTCTGCAAAAGATTCTCTGGGGATCTCACACTTGGTTTCAACAAGAGCAGTTCTTCTCTGACCAGGCTTGTTTACCATAGTGGAGTTCCATCTAAGACTGCCCTTTTTGTCCACATCGTTCATCCCAAAATATTTGCATAGCTCCCTCCTTCTCATCCTTTGTGTCAATAGTTCAACTGTTTTCCAAAACCACCCTATATAAAACAGCAACACAAACACAACCTCTAATTTCCTATTTCTCTTACCATAGTATTTATGCCATCTGCCATACCATATAGTCATTACTTATGGTGATTCAAGTTCCCATGAATTTTTGTTATGTTTAGTACTTCAGTCCCTGCACCTAAAACAATGTGTACACATAGGGAGTACTCAGTAAACATTTGTGCAATAAATGAAACATCATAGTTACAGAAAGAGTGCCCTAGAACCTTAGGGTATTATGTCTTGTTTATCATAAATCAGAATGACTTCTTGATGGATTCATTTTTCTTTCTTTTTATTTTATTCTATTTAAAAATTAACATACAGTCAATTTGACTTTTTTTTTTGGTATGTTGTTCTATGAGTTTTAGCACATGCATAGATTTGTGTAATCATCACCATTATAGTCATGGTACAATACAGTTCCATCATCCTCCTAACACTCCCCCATATATATGGTCCCTATGGAGTCAAATATTCAACCCCGAATCCTTGGCATCCATGAATCACTATAGTTTTGTCTTTTTATCATATAAATGGATTCATACAGAATGAAATCGTTGAGACTAACTTTCTTATCTTTGAGATTCATCCATGTTATTGTATTAAAGGTTTGTTCCTTTATATTGCCAAGTAGCATCCCATTGTATGGAGGCCAAATTGTATTTTTAATGCCAAGGAGTATTCCAATGTATGGATATACCACCTTTTGTTTATCCATTTACCTGTTGACGAACATTTGAATTGTTTCCAGATTTTGGTGAGTATGAGAAACAGTGCTGCATACATTTGTGTACAGGTTTTCGTGTGATCCTAAGGTATCATTGTCTAGGACAGCGGTCAGCAAACTGTGGCTTGCGAGCCACATGCGGCTCTTTGGCCCCTTGAGTGTGGCTCTTCCACAAAATACCAACTTCTGTACATGGGCCACGAAGTTTCAATCGCATTGTACTTGCGCACTTGCACGTGGTATTTTGTGGAAGAACCACACTCAAGAGGCCAAAGAGCCACATGTGGCTCGTGAGCCGCAGTTTGCCGGCCACTGGTCTAGGGTAAATACCCAGGTGTGGGATTGCTAGACTATATGATAAATGTATTTTTAATTTTATAAAAAGTCTATTAAACTATTTTCCAGGTGGCTGTACCATTTTGCATTCCTATCAGTAATGCATGTATCCTCATCAACACTTTGCATTATCAGATTTCCATTTTTTGCATACTTTTTAGCCATTCTCATAGGCATGTATTGGTATCTCACTGTGCTTTTAATTTACTAGTAGTATCAGTTGAAATATGTTTCTATCCCTTCACCATAACCATACTGTCTTGATAATCTATCTTGATAGTAATTATTAAAATCAGGTAGAATGAATCCTCCAACTTTGTTATGGAATAGTTTTCTAACCTCTATCATCACAGGAGAAAGGAGAAAATAAAAAAAGAAAAAACAACAACTTTTACTGAGCAATGTGTATGTCATAGGCAGTGGATCAGGGGAACTTACAATATTTAATTTTTAAAACAATGCATTCCAGGTGGATATTATTTTCCCATTTTTGAAAATAATTGAACCTCAGAGAATTTTAATAATATGCACAAGACTGTGTATTTCACATAAGGCAGAGCCAGATCTTAATCACAGGTCAGAGTGACCCTTAAGCTCACGCCCTTTCTACTGCACAATAGTTCATGCCAACTCTTCAAATTCTGGAGGTATGGAATACGCCTGAGAATACCTTGGATGTTCTGCTGGATTTAATTTTTAAGAACTCACTTATGTTAAAAAAAAACCCTCTCTAGTTTCCCAAAGTTATTTCGTTCCCATGGTTAAGATGCAAACATATTCTTATTTATACAGTCTGAACAGAAGGTTTCGTTTGGCCTCTTGAAAGACTGTGCCGAGTTAATAATCTAAGAGTAGATTGTCACACTGGCTGCAGGAAGATAAATAATCAAGGATTATAAGTCTTTAATTTAATATAACTTATTCTCATTAATTAAATGCCAATTACCTGCTTGTCTTTCCTGGGAACTGGCCTTTGCAATCAATCTTTTCAGAAACGTTGTACACACATGCTCACAGAGGTATTAATATCACTCAAGATTTACAGGCACTGGACTCTTTGGCTTAAACCATCCTCAAACACTCTACACTGTAACCGCAGATAATCGTCATAAATTTCCTGATCTTTGACCTAACTGGTTCTTAAATTTCCATTCCCTAACGGGCTTGAGGAGTTCGTATTTATCATACTGAGACGCTTACTTCTAAGGATCAATGCGTTCCAGCAAGGCTCTGGATTTCAGAGCTCTGACCCATCCTCCTACTTGGGGTTTTTGCTAGTCACAACAGATGAGAATCCTTGGGACTAAGAGAGTACTCTGTCCTGACTCCCCTGTGCAAATCATTTATTCACGGACAACATAACCTTGCAAAGTATCTGGAGCAACGACCCCTCAGAAGCTTTTTGAATGCCCCGCCTGAGCCGATTTAAGCATTCAGTGGCAGCATACATCACTGCTGAAAATATTCCCATTCCAGCCTTTAGCAGTTAGCTGTGTGTATCTGTAATTTTTATTACATTTCTTATCCTCTAGACTGCTTATTCCTCATGCTTGTATATAACTATAACTTTTATTAATATTTTTAAAATTGATTTTTAGAGGGAGAGGAAGGGAGAGGGGGAGATAGAAACATCAATGAGAGAGAAACATAAAAAACGATAGGCTGTCTCCTGCATGCCTCCCACTGGGGATCGAGCCTGCAACCTGGGCATGTGCCCTGACCAGGAATAAAACCAGTGAACTCTTGGTGCATGGGTCGATGCTCAACCACTGAGCCACACCAGCTGGGCTGGGTGCTATAAATTTAAGTCTTGCAAGTGACTGGTGGTTTGCTTTTCAGAGTTATGTCTTCTAATTCTGAGTTTAAGCTCAAAACAAGGAGGCAAAAGAAGAAACCAAATTTATTGAAGGAAATCCCAGGTTTACTTGCAAGCTCAGAGTCTTAGCTTCCTACATGTGATCAGCTTCCACTCTTTCTTTTCTTAACATTTCAATTTGAATGCCCAGAATAGAATTATTTCCATATCAATCATTTGTTGACTTTTTTTTGTTGGCTTATTTTAAAAATTAAAATAATTATGTATGCACATGCAAAGTAGAATTTAGAGCGTAGAGAAATACAGGGGAGATAAGTCATACAGCAACCATGACATGTATATGTAATTTATTTGAAAATGGTAGCTCACATGCAGGCACTATTCTCTGCATTCATTTTCTCACTGACTTTCTCAACAATCCTATGAGATCAATACTGTTATCATTCCTATTTTAATGATGAGGGAAGTGAGGCTCAAAGAGATTAAATAATTTGATCAAAACCTCATAGCAGGAAAGTGGTAGAATCCTGACATGAACCAAATCTGCCTGTTTGACTCCAATCCCATGCTCTAAACATGGTACTAAAAACATGAGTTATTTACCACCATTATCATCTCAGATTCATCTTTTCAACCTGTGACCTAGCTTACCATATAACCAAAGATCAGTCAATTATGGGTCTTTAATGTGGGCAGGTTCAAACAACTTCTAAGAAGCACTTCACAGCTTACCATGACTAATTCATTCCTGAGTTTGACCAATTCATTTCTCCAATTTGTAGGAAACAAAGGAAACTGGGCTGGGGATTTCTTAACAAGTCATCATTCTTGCAAAGAAACATGATACTATTGATTCCTATCAGTACATAAAAAGCCTATAAATTATTGTAGCTTTTCCCCCTTCAGTAGAAAAGGTAGATTGGCATCAATTTACTTATATTCTTTCAACCAATCTCCATGAGTCATTAGTAAGATGGTAGGGCTAAAATTGTTGTCCTTGTCCTCATTAACACACTGCTCTGACCTAAACTTAACCTATTCCACTCATTCCCAAAAGGGCGTACTTCTAGGTCTTACATAAACCTGGCTATTGTTTAGATTGGGGTGGTCACATGACTTGGGTCCCAATTCATTGACCAGGAAGAAGCTGATCAAATGATTTTTTTTTTTAACTGAATATCAGATAGAAGATCCATGAACAACTACTACTGAGGTACCTAGACATTCTTGGTTTGTTCCCTTTCTAGACTTGCTTGTTTCTTGCTATTTTTAATGCCTATATCCTTCTTTAGTGAATTGGAGCAAATTTGGGTTTCTTGTAATGAAATGTCACCTGGAAAAGAGAGGTGTTTTAAACTTTCTTTAATATCAGAAAGAACTCTTTGGAAGTACAAATGGGTAAAGGTCCACCCCCTAAAGAGCATAAGATGGTATGTGTCAGACTTGAAAGAGTTACCTTGCCCACAAAGCACCAAAGGGTTGCCTTCCTTCACTTCAGTTGGGCCCAGATTAATTTTGGTTGGTTGTAAATGGTGTTTTTATTCAGGAGGCATGGGACATATGTGGTAAATGTGAGGACTATCCTATGTCTTATAAAGAGCTAATTGCTTGTGAAAGATGCTTTCCCAGTGACACACGAGTCTGATGTACCCTGGCTGCTGGCTCTTCCACCACAATTTCATGACACCATCAACCCTTACACCAGAACCTAATGTGACAACGTAGAGGTTGTCGTTTTTGACCTTGGCAGGATCTGGAGACATTAAAGATCAAATTCCCTATTTTTAAAAATAAACAACTTAATGAAGACCTAATCACCCTGCATACTAAATTCAAGCACAGGACTTAGGAGCCAACCATTTTCTCATTAACACTGTTGCTAATTTTTCATGCTGTATCCAATTTTCTCCATGTCTCAGACTAACCATTTACTCTAATTTATTAGCTTAGGAATTGCCAAATTACAAAGGTGAGAAAAAATTATATGTTTTGCCTTTCCTTCAGAATTAGACTCCCATCCCTAGGAAATGGAATTCTTCACTCAAGATATAATTTCTTTCCATCCTTTAAATTGGTATTTTATCAAATCTCTGGCCTCTGGAATGTTGGCAGGCATTACCCAGAGTAGACTGTAATGTACTGTTTCATGTCTTTGTAAAAGTCATTTTGCATTTATCTTCAGAATTAGTTTTATCATTTTATGAACAGTTTAACATATTTACTCATGTGTAAATGAACTGTAGGTGAAGATTAGAGAGGCTTCATTTGCAGCAAAGACCTCACTAGAGTCTTTAAAAAAAAGATTTTAAATTGTGGATATCAAATCATGGCCATAATCTCTACACTTTAAGATATTGCTTTTAAACAGAACAGACAGAAAATTTCTGAAGAAAAAAAGAATACATAAACACACACACACAGAAACAAGTATCTATATCTGTTCTCTCTCTCTTTCTATAAAAGGTAATATGCAAATTAACCCTCATGCCATAATGCCATCAAAAGATGGTGGCATGCACAGCGGGGGTGGGGCTGGCTGCTCTGTGTACCTGCCACTGCAGTTCCCAGGGCCCCGTGGGGGGGGTGTGGGGATGGCGGGAAGTCTGGCAGCCACTCTGTGTGCCTGCTGCTGGGGTTCCTGCAGCCGCACCAGGGGGCAGGTCCCTGCTGCTGCTCCCTGCCGCTTCCCCAGAGTTCCCTCAGCCCTGCTGGGGGGCGGGTCCTGGCTGCTGCTCCAGGTGGCTTCCACTGGGGTGACCAGGCTGGCAGGGGAGGGCAGTTGGGGGCGAGATCAGGCTGGCAGGGGAAGGAAGTTAGGGGCAATCGGGCCAGCAGGGAAGGGCAGTTGGGGGCGATCTGGTCAGCAGGGGAGGGCGGTTGGGGGCGATCAGGCCAGCAGGGGAGTAGTTAGGCGTCAATCAGGCCAGCAGGGGAGTGGTTAGGGGCAATCAGGCAGGCAAGTGGGTTAGGAGCCAGCAGTCCCAGATTGTGAGAGGGGTCCCAGAATGAAGAGGGTGCAGGCTGGGCTGAGGGACCCCCTCCCCCCCCCCCCCGTGCACAAATTTTGTGCACTGCGCCTCTAGTGTATATATAGATATATAGTCCTATATCATAAAAGCCTAATATGCAAATTGTCCCCATGAGAGGTCATTGGACCGGGAGACCGGGAGTTCGACTGCTCGCTATGATGTGCACTGATCACCAGGGGACGGCACGAAACATGGCGGGCATCGGTGATATGCTGCGATCTCTTGCTGCTACCTGGGGGTGGGAGTGATGGGGATGGAGGTGTGGTGAGAATGCAGGGTGTCTGCTGAGCTCACTGTCACTCCTCCTGCTACCCTCCTCCAGGACACCAGAGCTCGAATGGGTCTGGTCGGGCTCCCGGTGGGTTTGCGCAGGAGCCGGTCTGTGAGGCCAGCTGGGAGAGAGTGCGCTGCCTGCCTGGCTTCTGTGCGGCGCTGCTGGGTGGCCCAGAGGCCCACGCTGCACCCTGGCCTGCAGTGTCCGGCTGCACTCACCACATCTCTGAGTGGGGACTTGGGCACTGTGACTCAGGCAGAGGGGGGCACGTGGGGGCTCGGGGGCCCAGGTGCTGCCCAGGGCCCAGAGGTCAGCTGGGACCTGCCCTTCCATGCCAGACGCTCATGCTTCAATTGCCAGCCAGGCCTAGGGACTGCACCTGTGCATGAATTTCATGCACCGGATATATATATATATATATATATATATATATATATATATATATATCCTATCTAATAATAAATAGACAAACATGGTAATTAACTGTACCTCCTCGACACGCTTACCCTTTGGCTAATCAGGGCGATATGCAAATTAACTGCCAACCAAGATGGCGGCCGGCAGCCAGGCAGCTGAAGCAAACAGGAGGCTTGCTTGCTCCAGTGATGGAGGAAGCCAAGGTTCCCCGCCTGCCACTGCTGGGCTCTGAGCTGCACTCTAAGAAACAATGTTGCAATTATAGAAGCTAAACAAACCCCAGAAACCTGCTTTCAGCCAGCCCGGCCTCAGCCAGCAGGACCGCAACAGTGTTTCAATTATAGAAGCCAAACAAACCCAGATACCTGCTTTCAGCAGCCGAGGCCTCAGAGCTGGAGCCTGCCTCAGAGCTAAAGCCAGCTCTCAGCTCCAGTGACAGCCATAGAAGGTAAATAAATCCCAGAATTAAAAAAAAAAAAAAAGGAGAGGTTGGGAGCTTCAGCCGCCCGCCCACCAGCCTGAAAACGGCCCTCAGCCCCTCACCCAGACTGGCCAGGCACCCCAGTGGGGAACCCCACCCTGAAGGGGGTGTGACCAGCTGCAAACAGCCATCATTCCCTCATCCAGGCTGGCCAGGCACCCAAGCGGGACCCCCACCCTGATCCGGGACACCCTTCAGGGCAAACCAGCTGGACCCCCCCCATGCACCAGGCCTCTATCCTATATAGAAAAAGGGTAATATGCAAACTGACCCTAACAGCAGAACGACTGGGAATGACTGGTCACTATGACACACACTCACCACCAGGGGGCAGACTCTCAATGCAGGAGCTGCCCTCTGGTGGTCAGGGCGCTCTCACATGGGAGGAGCTCTGCTCAGCCACAAGCCAGGCTGATTGCTGCCAGTTCAGAGGTGGTGGTGGGAGCCTCTCCTGCCTCCTCAGCAGCGCTAAGGATGTCTGACTGCAGCTTAGGCCTGCTCCCTGCTGGCAAGTGGACATCCCCCGAGGGCTTCCAGGCTGCCAGAGGGATGTCTAATTGCCATCTTAGGCCCTATCCCCTGGGGAGCAGGCCTCAGCCAGCAAGTGGTCATCCCCTGAGGGGTCCCAGACTGCAAGAGGGCACAGGCCGGGCTGAGGGACCCACCCCCAGTGCACAAATTTTTGTGCACCGGGCCTCTAGTATATATGTATATATATATATATATATATATATATATATATATACACACACACACACAAACACACACACACACACAGTGGGGCCTTGACTTACGAGTGTCCCGACTAATGAGTTTTTCGAGATACAAGCCGTCTCTCGGCCGATTTTTTGCTTTGAGTTGCGAGCTAAAATTCAGGTTATGAGCCAGCTTCAGATACCCCACTGCTAGTTGGCGCAGCGAACGTCACAGTGAACGCCACAACATCAGCCCAGCATCACATGTCTCACTCGTTCACTTTATGATTTGACATACGAGTAATTTGAGTTATGAGCTCTGTCACGGAAAGAATTAAACTCATAAGTCAAGGCCCCACTGTGTATATATATATATATATATATATATATATATATAGAGAGAGAGAGAGAGAGAGAGAGAGAGAGAGAGAACGCAAGATATATCCCTCCCTGACAGAGTCCTGAAACTCAGCACTGTACTAGAGAAATATTAAATACTTGAGTTTATAGTTAATTCTTCAACTATAATTAGAGAGACATGTTTGTGAAAAGAAGTTTTTTGACTGACTTGGAAGTCAAAAATGTAGGAATTCCTAAAACTGTAGGAAAGTTCAGGAATTGCCCCCAAAGCTTTAAAGCAGTCAAGGCCCTGGCCTATGGGAGATACATTCTATTCTTATGTGGGTGTCCATTTCAACATGACTTTGCAGATCAGTCAAATGTTAACATTAGCCAGAGAAGTTCTAAATCCTTAAAGAATAGATCATGTACTCATTAGCCTATTTTAAGATGGATCATCCATGCAATGAAAGTTTAAAGGCTTAAAACTTTAATTTCTGAGATTTAACATTAGCCAGACCTCTGTGGCTTACATATGTGCACTCCTAACTACATGGTCCAAGGGTCAATTGCTTTGTATTCATTTATTTTTCCAATAAAAGGTATTTATTAGCAAACATTCTTAAATAAATCTACTGATACCTTTTCCTGTTTATAGACATCATGGCCAAAAAACTGAGCGTTATGAAATATAAACCATGGTCTGCAAAAATCACTACAGAAGATTGAGACTGTGTTTTGCAGGACAGCAGGTGGAGCAAACAGAGCAGCTGCGTCTTAGGAGGAAAACAGGCTCTTCTGCTCTGATGCAGGTTAGACTGCTGTGGTTAAGGCTTTGATTGCAGCCTCTTTTTGGCCCAACTCTGGACTGAATCTTATGCTAAGCAGGTGCCTGACACAGAGTAGCCACATGATAAATATTAGTTACGTGGTGCATGGCCATAGCGGCACAGATTTGCATCCCTGACTTCAATCTAACATTCCCCAGGTGCATGTTACTGGCCACTAAAAGCACCTGAAAAGATACCCTATTGCAGTGGTTCTCAACCTTCCTAATGCCGCGACCCTTTAATACAGTTTCTCATGTTGTGGTGACCCCCAATTTCATTGTTACAAATTGAACATAATTAAAGCATAGTGATTAATCACAAAAACAATATGTAATTATATATGTGTTTTCCGATGGTCTTAGGCGATCCCTGTGAAAGGGTCGTTCGACCCCCAAAGGGGTCGTGACCCACAGGTTGAGAACCGCTGCTCTATTGGGTGTGCCATCCCACTTCCAAACCTCATTCCTGAAAATGAGGACTAAAACAGAATCTCTTTGACTTCAGGTGGGTAGTAGAAACATTTCCTAACAAACTCAAAGAACTGTACATAGACTCAACTGAAGAATGGCAATGACAATTTTACAAAACTTTCATATGAAAAAGAACTATGTAAGATGGTCAACATACATCTCCCTCTAGAATGCCTTGAGGTCAGCAGTCAGCAATAATTATTTGGGGGGTTGTGAGAGAAGAATGCCTCTACTGAATTGCTTTTAACATTGGTCCAAAGTGGTGGTGATGAAGGGCCTCTTTAAATAGCTTTGAGAATGCCGAGCTTTAAAAACAGTAGGTGATGTCCTCAGCATCCCATCCCAGCTATTCACTGCAACTACTACCCACAACCACAGAACTACTGGCATGGATATAAATATTCATATCAGTAAGTGAGATATTGCTGAATCCACAAGTATAGCTGGAATAGCCTGCAAACTGTCATTTCACTGGAGATATACAATTTATTTCTTAGAAAAATTCTTTTTTAAGAGTAACATCCTCACAAAACAGTCTCCCATGTGCCACTGTATTTTTTGTTGAAAAAAAAAATACCATCACATATAGATTGTGATGAGGGGTCCAGCTCCCCTGGTCTTCTATAAAAGCCAGCAGACCTCCTGTTAATGAAACAACCAGGCTCCTCACTCAAGGATATCCTGATGTCTGAGAAGGTAAATTCATTAATTCATAGTTTTGAGAAAGTAAATGATCAAAAAGCATACATAAGTCACACATATTGACCTGGGAAATCATTCAGCTTTGGACCTAAATCTTTTGCTTTCTCTCCTTCCTATTTTCATGTCCTGACTCCCACCTCCCCTTTTCACTGAGTAAATTTCTCTGCATAATCTCTGAACTCAAACATATTTTATGGCTATTCTGGATATTGTACCCATAGACCTCACCCTTCTTGGGAAGATGATCTATTAAATACAAATACAAGAGAAATGCAATGCCTATCTACCATAGTGGCTGAATCTTTTCAGATTTCCTAAGACATGAAACCAACTTCCTGCTCCCACGGCAACCAGTGGTGTTATAACTAGCTCCAGACTTCTTATTTTGGTTATTCAGCCCTTTGGAAAACCATGTAAGGAAAATCCTTATCCTTCTGTACACTTATTTCAATTCCATTGGTACCCAGAACTATAGCCAGCCAAGGAAAAGGGTTAACTTGTTATATGCTGGACATAGTATTGTTGAAGTAGACGCACACACATCCATTCATTCTTTCTCTTTCACCAGAGATTCTTTAATGCAGAAACAAAGTGTGATAAGTGTGATGAGTATCACTATTTTTCTTATTTGTATAAAATTGATTTTAAGAATTTTTTTCAGGTAAAACCCTCTAAGTTATATTTTTCAGCTTTTAAAGATAAGAACTCAGAAGATACACATGTTATTTCAAACCTTGCAACAATTAATGTTGCAGATAAGAGTCCTGTGTTTAACTTTCTAGGATCCTGTACTATTTATACTTCAAACCTTTTCTCTTCATTATCACCACCACCTAATAAGATAAAGATCTTTATGAATATCCCCTTCTGATGTTTGAATCAGTACCAGATCTTACTTAGAGAATGCCATATTCTGTCTTCTCTCAAGGAACCTCCAGAAGAAAATAATTATCTTTATGTTCCTATTTATCTTCTATTTCTGATCTACTGACCTATGCAAAACTGAGGAGGGGTGGAGCCAGAAATCTAGCATGGGAGATAGAGTTCAGGAAGTGGGATAAATTGAAAGAAGAAAACTGCATGTAATTCCCTTTCTGTTACTGGTATGTGTGAGTTCAAGAGAGCTCATGTGGGACTCTCCTTACTTGTCAAAAGCCCACACACACAGCATCAAAGGCCAAAACCCTGGTTTCCACACCCCAATCCATCTCCAATGATCATATTCACAGGAATACAAGCTCTTGTATCTGAGAGTTACAGACCCCAATGGACAACTGGACCTACTCCCCAGGAAACACTGGTCAGCAGGATATCAATGCAGCCCAGGCCAAAGTCACCCTTCAATACAGGTTCAGAACAGCATAAAGAAACACGTGCTCAGGGCAGTATTTCTCCGGGGAGCTATTTCAGATTCCACATCAGAGTAACTGGTGGCCTTGGATAAATCATTCCTCTCATTTATGTGCTGAATGGGAGAAAACAAGTCAACAACTGATGCATGCAAAAGCATTTGGAGGTGATGGATGGAGACATTATGGTGCATTTCGTCAATGGCATGCCATTAGAGAAAACCATTTCATAGAGTAAATTAAGAAAACAAACCAGCTACGTGACACACTTGAAATTGCCACTGACCAGACCGGTTTTCCTGGGGCAGGAATGAGGCGGCATGGACTGATGTTATCATTGTCACTCCGGATCCATTTCCTAGGTTAGCTGCCCGTGCTTGCCTGAGACTTATACCCCCAGCCCGCACTTCCCCACGATGATGGCCACTCACCTGACTGGAGAAACCTGTGTATCACAGACCCTGACTTTCTTTATTGCTGTCTTGAATTAGTATTTCAATCTCTAATTGCTATTTAGCCTCATATGTTAATATCTTGTTTTCTTCACCAAATTATGTAAACCTTTCTTGGCAAAACCTGGGTCTTTCAAATAAAGCTTATTACTAGCACAGCACTGGGCTTATAGTGTTCAGTAAATATTTGTTGATTTTTATCTGTGATTAACTTCTCCTGTCTTTCTCACACACCTGGCTATTGTCTGGCAAATGCTGATTAACTCATTGAGAAAGCATTTCTTCAGACCTAGGTGCTGGGAGTGCAGAGACAGAAGACCTGGTCCCTGCTCTGACTTCAGAGAGCTCAGGCACACAGCAACAATCAGAACCTGGTGCAGGTGGAAGTATTGTGGGCGGGGAGGGGCGGCAGGTGCTAGGACAGTGTGGGAGGGGCGAGGAGCGTATCAAAGGATGCTGTTCTGGGCAGGGGAATTCAGGGAAGGCTTCTAGAAAGTATTAGTCCCTTTAAGATTGTTGTTAACTAAGCATTATAGCTGGTGTGTGAAAGGGCATGTTAGTGAGCCCAAGCATGGAGCGCTGGGTTCCAAGTCATTTGCTATTTCAGGAGCTTCTACTGCAAAGCTCAACCTATTGCCAAGGTCAGCCACTAAGGTCAGGACAGAAATGGGCTATGAAATCTCAGGCCCTTCCCCTTGGTAAGCAGGCTCTGAGAGCATTTGGATGCACCTCATGATAACTGTGGCTTCATAAAAATCAAAGCTGATTGATGGGCGCAGGCCCTCTGCCTCCATGTGTTTAGTCTGTGCTTCCTAATGGAAATGCATTTCTCACTCTCACCATTACCCAGATATAGATGCTCTCAGATCTAAAAGGCCACTTACCTCAAGGTCTTTGTCTTGTAAGGCATCCCTAATTCAGGAAGGAAGCGAGAAGGAGTGGAGAAGAACCCACCACAAATGTTTTGTCGGGCACAAATGTTTTGTCGGGTAGTTTAGAGAGAGAGAGGAGAGAGAGAGAGAGAGAGAGAGAGAGAGAGACAGGAATTTAAAGAGTTCAATTTATGTTTGGCTTGAGTTTGCAGCTCCATTACCCTGACTCAGTCCAGTTTGAGGAATTCACTTTCTCTAGTGAAGGGCACTCACACAGAAAAATAAGCTAAAGGCTTCTTTTTGCTGTTTTTTTTAAAGATATTATGATTGACAATGTAATAAAACCTTCCATTTATTTAATAGCTCAGTGGGCCCAGGACCCTATTGATATTATCATATCAACTCTGACATCCATTGTGAAGTAGGAATTATTCCCATTCTATAGGCATGGAGTCAGAGGCCGAGAGAAGCAAAGCAGCACCTCCAAGGTATCCAGATGGCTTAACTGAGATTTGCAAACAAGCATGCCTGATTCCAGCGCTGGGAGCTCTTACGACACCCAGTGTCTTCCAGACTGGATATACACATGCATGTTAAAACACATGATGAAGAGCTGTCCAAGTTCAGAGTTAGACAAGGCAGAAACCACACATCCATCTCCCTTTCAGGAGGAGGAGCTGGGTGCCCATCAGAGTTGTTGTAGATGGACTGGTGGACAGGAACACTCAGAGGTCAGATTCTAAGGTTTCTTTTAAATAATTTGGTTTAATGATAATAATAAGCCACAGATAAGTGGCTTAGTCTCTGCTATAAAATCACATTATGTCTGGCCAAACTGAGCTCTCCATCCAATTATCCCTGAATGACAAGCTGAAAAAGCAGTTCATGATAAACAATGCCAATGTGGGGCTATATCTTTGATTTGCTGTGTGACCACGGTGGTGCCACTGACCCTCTCTGAACTTCTCATGAGCTGCAGAGGCTGACTTCATACGGGCACTGGGAAAAAGGGAGGCTTCTCAGAAAGGCTTTTGAATCAGAGGTTTTCTCTTCTGTGGAAAGACAGGATAGAGACAGAGAGGTAGAGGTGAAATCTTCAAAAGGAAGAGATAGTAGCGTTGAACTTCTGGAAGAGCGAGCACTCATGCAGTGATCCTGCTACTTCTCTAAGAAGCTGACGTGCAGAAATAGCCTGAAGCCGCTTGTGAAACCACCCATTTATTTAGGGTCAGAGAAGCAAAGACTGTCGAGTCCTGGAACCCTCAACACATGGGCCCTCTACCCCCTGCTAAGCAGTGTTTCCCAAATGCCTCAGCTCATAGTCAAATTCTCAAAACAAAGTACAACTTAACTCACGCTAGTTTAATAATTCAACAAAATGTGCCCAAAACTTTTAGGGAAGTGAGAATAGAACATGAAAAGATACTGGGAAACCAAAATAATATATGGATGTAGACTCTGTCGAAGCAGCATTTCCTTGCAGGATAAGGGTTTGGGGAGGGGAGCAGTATTCTGGGCACAGCAAGTGTTTTATCTGCAACTGACAAATCCCAAATCCTCCAAGCTTCTGTTTCTCCCTACTTAGGACCTGGGTCACAGTATTTATTTACTTAAGTGATGGAGATGAAGGCAGGCTTAACGCTGGCCACCTGTCGGAATTAACAGTAACCTGCCTCTTAAAGCGATTTCAGCGACCCCGGACACCCAACAACTTTATAAGACAAAAGGAGATTGGGAGAAAAAAATTCACTATGGCGAGATGTCTTGAAGGGGAGAGAGATGCTGAGATCCACGGGTGCCATTTAAAGCAACATGAAAGAAGACAGGTCCCTTCCTATTCAGAGATTAGAAGGGATTTTGCAAACTCTGATACCCAAACTGAAAAGACAGGCCCTCTTATCTGCCTCTTGCAAATGTCCTTGGGGTTCTTCATATTCTTATGAAGGGAGGTTCAGTATGGTTTCCAAGGAATGCAAACAAACACAGTTTCTCAGAAATAGTGCCACTGTGCTCTTGAGGGCGAAGAGTCAACAGACAGGTCCTGCCCGGAGAATCTCGAGGCAGATTGGGGCACCTCATTTAACAAACGCACATGCACCGTTCCTGGATCCTGGGCAGTGATCTCCAAGTATTAACTCATATGACAAGTTACAACAACCTCACCATCACCCCTGAGACCGTACATACCTGGCCCAAGCAGCAGGGTGCCAGTTGGAGGTGGAGTCAGGACTCGCAGGCACCTGGCTCTAGGCTCTGTGCTCTCGGCCACTGGGCTCTGCTGCAGGCAGAGAGGAGGTGGTTGGCCGTGATGTTATCACAGAGCTATGTTGATAGGAAATATCCCCAGTGTTCTATCAGCTCTGATTTCTGCTCCAGGGGCAGGGTGATGAAAAGGGCATGAACTACGGAGTCAGACAGACCTGGTTTTGGACCTTCTACTTTCCTAGAGAAAGTTATTCAACTTTTGGAACCTAAGTTTCCCATCTATAAAGGGAGGCTTAGGTAACCTCTCCCAAGGGTTTTGTGAGGATTAGAAACAAAATCTGAGGCCTGCTCAGCCGAGTGCCTGGTAATGGAAAAATAGAAAGTCTGTCAAAGCCATTTCTAAGGTTTCCTTGTTCCAAGGCCGAGCGGAGACAGCCTCCGGCCTTTGGACAGTCCTTCTGGCCCCGCTGGAGGCAGTTCGTGCCTAGGAAGTGGTGAACCTGGAGCGGCTGAAGGAAGCTCTGTCCCTGAGCCTGTAGATTCTGCAGACTGGCTGCTTCCTGCCCCCACACAGTGAAAAGCAATTTTAGTAAGTGCTAAGCTTAATTAGTTTGTGTCCCAACGTGCTTTCAAGGGCTGTGCACGCACACCTGTCATCATGATCAGCGCCCTGTTTCTGGAACGCCTGCTTTTCCAGAAGTCTGAGCCTAGCTCCTTGGTACAGTGACTGGATGAAATATCCACTCAGTCCACCTCTCACTCCAGCTCCCTAGAAAGGGCCTGAAGTCACACCCTCTTCTGCCGATGGAGCAGGTCAGAGGAGGGTTCACTGCTCACAGAACGTCTTAGCTGCTTCTGTGGTTGTGAGCCACCTCCGGGTGGGAAGCTGGGGTGTCTGATCTGCTGGCTCAGACAGCGTCCACCGCAGGCTCTCGGTGGAACTGAGACAATTATGATGGCCCGAGATGACTATGTGAGTCTGAGCTGGACTTCTGGCCTAGAACATTCTTTCTGTTCTGCTGGTATTGAAATCAAGAATCGCTTTCTGGAATTACCCCAACGAATCGCCAGTGGGTGGGAAGGACAGGAGGTGTGGATGAATGCAGCTCCACAGGCACTGGAACGTAGACTTTGGGGATCTATTGGAGATTCGAAATCATGTCGCTCCTCTTCAATGGCTCTTCAGAGAAAATAAAAAAAGAGGTAACACTGTTTTCCCTACCCCACCGCCTGCCGCCTCCTGGCTGCTGCAGCATCTTAGTGGCACACATCAGTAAAAAAACAGTGAGGGGAGATGACCACTGCTCCTGGGGACAAATGGAAATGTGCAGCGGTTACTCTGTTACCCCCTGGTTTGCTTTCTCACGACCACTCCCGTGCACAGTGGAAGCTCCAGACTTCACTGCATGGCCACTCTGTTCCCACAGAAATGACAATGGCCAAAGAGAAATCTCCATCCTCTGAAACCTATGGCGAGATAGATGACAGCGTGATGGAAGGAGAGAGTACACTGAGTGCCTTATCGATCCACCTACCAGCCCGTGAATGGTGGGTAATAAAAATTTATTGAAAATTAGAAAAAAATGTCACCGATTCTAATTCTTTTAAAAGGGAACACTGATGTTGCATAGGAATAACCCCTTCCCCCCTTCCACAGGGCTCAATCACCATCCTCCCACCAGCCAACCCTCCAAGCAGCACCGTTTTAAAAATCTTGCAATTTTATTTGCATATAAAGGCCGCTAGATATAGAATATCACAATAAATTTAAAGAAACAGCTGCTTTCCTAAATTTCATTAACAAGGTAACATAAAATAGAATAAAGCTCAACAGCATTTACAATGGGAAAACAGAAATGACTATTAGCGACAATATTTTGTGCTAGCGAAGATTGCATCGACACACAGTGCAAAATGGGGGGAGGGAGAGGAAGTAAGAAGACAATTCAGGGTATTTAAATATAAAGGACAACTAAGCCTTATTTTCGTTAGCTTCCATTGCATCCATTTAAGTCTATACACGCCTGTAACTGTACCTAGATTTGACTCAAGCTCTTTAAGACCTTGAGTTCTGAGAAAGTGTGTGAGCTCCTCAGCCTCCGGATGCCCTGCTATACAGCATCCCTTGCAGCTCTACCATCCTTGGCAATAGTAAACTCCTAACTTAGTCATAATACACAAAAAATACTTATATATATAAACCCATATTAAAAAGGAGTCTTGCACACTCTTTTTTTTTGTACTGCATGAAATACCTGCTCTTGACAGATTCCATTTCCATATTTTTTAAAGCTAAAATAATTTAAAAGCAACAAACAAGGAGACCTTGCATAACCACAGTATGGATCTCACTAGCTAAGCCATCCTTTAAGACGTGGGCTGTTTTCTTCCCTTGACACAACTCTCTTTAGAGTGAGAGTGTGAGGGGAAGTCTATTTCCACGCCGACTTTTGTTGAAAAGATTCCCATAAATCTGGGCCCCATCTGCAGAAAAGAAGCATGACCAAGAAAACAATAATAACAAAACATCAAAAAAAGTAAAACAGTTCAAACAATACTCTTAAACAGTTGTGCAAATCTGGTTGGTTTTTAAAACACTGCCTACCTGTTTTCTTTTTTCTTCCAGCTTAAAGCATATTAAAATAAGACTTTTATCACCTTTTAAAAAGAAAGCTTGGCTGTCCTTTGGCGAACACTAACAATTTACAATGGCGTGGCCTTTGAGAAAACAGAAGTCATTTTACAAATTCACAATGCTCCTCTGATTTCAAATGGATACCCCATTTAAAAATAATAATAATAATAATAAAGAAGAAGCACAACCTTTAGCATCATTTTTTGTTGTTGTTGTTCCAGCAATTTACAAAAAGAACTCACAGGATTTGGAAATAAACAAGTCAGAGAATGTAAATTTATAATTAGAAAAAATGGCAGTTTATAGACCTTCCCTCACATTCCAGTTGGGCATTCAGAGCTTCAGGAATTCTGTGGGTTTGGAAGGTCAAATATAATTGGAGGGTTGGTCGGTTGAAAGCTGACTGTACACGTTGAGGCATTGATGTAGGTTGTGTAACCGTCGGTCATGATGCCATAACCTGTGGGGAGACAGTGTCACGCTTACTGCCATATACATAAATAATAGTGACTCAATGCAGGGCCATCAGGCAAGGAAAACAAAACAAAAAGAAATCTCTGCCAGTGGGAAGTGAGATGAAATTCACTGGAGCCTCCTCAGACATAACTGCTTTCAGAAGCGGCCTCCAGATTTTATTCTACTTTCTTTAAAAGGAGAATTCTCTACTTCAAAGAAAAGTGATTCATTTTTCCTTATTTAAATACTAGATCTGTCAGGGAAAAGGCTGTAAAATGCCTTTACTAGGGAGAATATAAAAATTTCCCCCCATCTTTTTAAAATAGGATTTTCATTTCAAAGCCCTATGCTAAATAACTGCTGAGTTCTAGGGGACAGAATGAGTAACATAAACTCAGGGACACCCACACCCACACCCCACCAGACTTCCAGACGAATGAAGAAGGCGGGCGTGTTGGGAGAGGAGGCTATGAAAGAATATCTACACTTGCCTCCATGGAAGAAAACTGGAAGTGATCATATCTTACTTGAAGTGTGTGGCTTTGGTCTGAATTCCATTTCATTCAAAAGAGTCAAGTAATCAAAGGTCCAAGTGACTTGGAGAAACATCACATAGGACACTGCTTCCTAAGCTCACCTGGACACCGGCTTAAGCTAAAACACTTCCCATATGCAGTCTAGATCCCCTGTGACCTACTGGAAGAAAGCTAAGGCATTTTCTCTGGGTCTTTGGTAGGTACAAATCCTTTTATAATGTTTGACACGTTGAAAGTTTCAGCATGTTTGCCAATTTGCCATTTCCCTGGATACCTGTTTGCTTCCCCCCT
>NW_005871140.1:2709480-2735289 GCF_000147115.1 Myotis lucifugus
ACAAAGAAACAGAATTTCCGGAGTAGGAGGCCCAGAAATCAGGATTTTAAAAAGATTCCCAGGTGATTCCCAGGTGAAGCCAAGGTTGAGAACCACTGGCTTAGAGCCTCTGCAATGAAGTTTGTAACTCTATGTTGGTATCAGGCTCCACAGCACTAAAAAATATGCCTATGAAAAAATAAAATGACCAGGACTTACAGAAATAACTGAAAAGGGTTTTTTTTCTCCCCCTTCCAAATTGCTACAATTTCTCCAAGTAAGCCTGTGGAGAGCTTAATGAGGGTCAATGGAAAACTCTCTTAAGAAAAGAAAAGAGGCATTTAAACTGTGCACTGTTTAGTTCTGGGGTCAGAAAGTCTTGTTATCTCTCTCCATCAGGAGGCTGGTATTTGCCCTCTCTCTGCCCTCTTCAGCTGTCTTAAGCGAATAAAATCGAGACAAGTTTATTTGAATATGATCTCTTCCTTTTTAAGCAAGGTTATTATTTTGGGACTTCAGTGGAATTCCTCAATTGTCTGGCTAGTTTAAAGCTAATAAATGATTAAAAAAAAAGATGAAATGCAAACCCATAGGCATGCTGCAGGAATTCCAACCTGATCATTGCCCCTAGAAATGCTGTTTAGACATGAGCTCCCATTCCCCCGCCCCCATATCATGCATCAAGCCTTAGAGAGGTGTGCTACTTTTCAGGGAACACAGCTCGGTCAGCGCAGGGTGACACCCACCCTTGGGGAGCTGCACCCCTGCTTTCCATCCACTCAGCTGGGGCCTATCCTTGGAGCTCGCTTACTGTTTCTGGCCTCAGTAGGATGATTTCCAATATGCTCTGTATTACCTGCCTAAACCAGGAAGCCACTGGATTTGTGGGCTTTGAAAAGCAAACATGTTTGTGGGTGTTTTGTGTTTTTTTTTTTTTTTTGCTTCATCGGGTACACAGACCTAAACACCTCAAATGCAGATTTCTGAATAACTTTAGAGAATAGCTATACACAGGAGATGGAGAGAATATGGTGGTTGCCTAAGTACACATACCCACTGCACACAGACGTGTGTAACTGGGAGAGACCAGCAGGGCCAGAAAATTGAAGGCCCACGAAAGAGGGCTCAGTTCCCACTGGTTTGCAAAATGGAGGACAGACAAAACCTAGAACTCTGAAGGTCCTTGGAAGACTTTCAGGTTCTGTGAACGTGACTCTAGCTTACTCGGAAAGGCAGAAAATGGCAACTGGACCAGTTCCCATTTAGGGGAGATTTAATTATTCTGTTTAACCTCAGCCGGAGCTAATAGTGCTAACGATTTCTGAGAAGTCTGAAATGGTTTTCTTAGCAAGAAAATGTCTATTTGCAAATGTACTGGTTCCTGCCACTTCTGTTATACAGCTCTCTCTGCATGTCCAAAGTTAGTGTGTGTGTGTATTTCAGAGAGGAAGGGAGAGGGTGAGAAATAGAAACATCAGTGATGAGAGAGAATCATTGATTGGCTGCCTCTTGCATGCCCCCGACAGGGGATCAAGCCCACAACCCAGGCATGTGCCTTGACCAGGAATTGAACCATGACCTCCTGGTTCATAGGTCCATGCTCAACACTGAGTCATGCTGGTTAGTTTTTGAAGACTGTCTTGTTTTCCTGAGTTGCTATGAAACACAGTATTTAAAAGTAGGAAGAGGCCTTGGGAGTTATTTAGTCTAACAACCTTGAAGAGAAAGGCTGTCTTTTATTACTTCACGGCTGTTCTACTCAGTGGTTATCAAAAATTCATCATCAGAGCCCCGAAACTCCAGAAGTTGTTTAGGGGAAGTCTGGGTTTTCTATAAGGTGGGCCAGACCTGGTTCCTTCTCTCTACTCTGTTTAAAATAGAGCAGCTCCATATAAAATATTTATCAGCTTATGTGCAGGTGTTCCTCCTAACATTTTATGTGATGAGAGGGTTCCGCTGGTAGAAAGAGTTTGAAAACCACTGCTCCAGTTACTCCCAGAGCAGCCAAGGTCCCCACTGTGGAAGGAGATCATGAGTAATGACATAATATGTCATGAACTCCTTTCTTCTGGTCTTACCTTCATGAATTCCACCAAACACGTGGAGTTTGGGTCGGACTCGCCTCTGCACTGTGTTTAAGAGCTCCACGCAGCCCACTCTCTGAAGCTCCTTTGGAACCCAGTCTCGAAAACCTAAGGGCAAAATGCAATCAATACTCTTAATTTTCTTTCTTCAGGTAAGGCTTCATTTAGACTTTCAGGAAGCCATAACTCACAGAAGGTTTATTACATTATCTGTAATCCTAGCCTCTCCATTAAAGCTCACAATGGCTTTTAAGAACTTTTCACTCGTCACTTTGTCTTCTTTAGGTTCTTGGAAAAAAAAAATTTTTTTTTGGTTTCCTTTTTTTTTTCCTTCCTGTTAATTAACTTTTTTTTTTTCCTGTGAGGGATTTGATTTATTCAGCCATGGGTTTCAAATCTTCTTCATGAGCTCAATGACACTTATTCCTGGCAGCCCCATAATATCTCTTTCTCTCCCAATTCAGTACCTTTCCTTTTTTATTATACGTTAGCAGTTTACTTCCAAGGTAATTCAGAGGAGACAATGTGTGAGGCACTGCCAGCAAACTGGCCACAAGATACCTAGCTCTCTTTAGATACATCAACTCTTAACCCTTCGAGGTTCCTGATGACCAAAACTTGGGAATGCCAAGTTCCTCCTCCAGCCTCCTCTCTAATGATAGGCAACAATGGTGACCTTGTGGTGGCATGCAGGGAGCCAGGGCTAATTGACTATCTTTATGTAAAAGCCACTTAGTTCTACACTTAATGCAGAAAATCCATAAAAACTGACATCAATTATAGCAAAAGTCAGCTATTTGAATGATTATGATCCACATGCCTTAACAGGAGGGGGCATCAAGAAGGCAGGTGGGATGAAAGGCTAAATCATAATCAGTGGGAATCCATTCCACACCTCCATTAGGTGGTTTCTATTATTTAGAAATGATCCAGCACAAAGGGACAGACAAGTTTATCCCACTTTGGCGAGACTGGGGAAATGAAGATTTAGCATCTCTGTAAAGACATGTTCCTTGGAGTGTGGGCAATGGCCAGAGAGTCTGGAAAGAACATCAGATAAAAGTGGGGGCCCCATAAAAATCCAACCATGGGTTTTAAATTTTGTTAATTAGAGGGAAAAGTCCTTAGTTCACAGCAATTGGCATATTCCCTATTCCTTCGTGGATGTGTTTTTCTTGAAGGGGGTAAATATCTCATTTCACATACAATATCCAGAGAAAACATCTTGCTTACAACATAATAGTAAAGTCCTTTGTTGTGGTGGCTTCCCTTCCCAGGAGGGGAAATTTCAAGGTCAACCCTCAACGCCCACTCCCACCTCCCTATCCAGCATTTGCATAAGAATCCCAATCACTATACTTTTATTTTGGAACTCCAGAGCTTACTCGACTCTACGCACAGCCGCTCTCTGGACACTTCATTTTTACTATAAAGAGAGAGATGGTAGCCTCCCTTTTAAGGACATCTGAATTCTTAGGAGGCTAGAATTCAGACTCACTGTTATTACCACTTACTTTTGTACCAAAATTAATGACTTGGTGAAGCCTGTGGATCGCTCCATCTGTCCACAGTTATATTCCGAATAATCCTTCAGGCATGTAAATGTTTCTATGCTGAGGATGCCCAAGTCCTGCACAGTAAACAGCCAATGGGGAATCATGGCTGCACCCAACCAGGCTGCTTGGGGAAAGCACCAAGTTGGCTGGGATGCCATCGCTGGAGGATCTCACTGGGTAACTCAGAATATTTCACTAGCAACTTAATGCTGTAGTTAGTCTCTACTGTTGCAAAATACGAAAATGAATTAATTATGACTTGATAAAGATTGTGCATAAGTAAAATCTTTTAAACCATGGGATGGGGTAATACGGAGGAGGGAAAAAGCATGGGAGTGGTGGTTCTGAAGCATTGAAAACGTCAGAAGTGTACAAATCTACGGTCTCTCATCTGCAACAGACCGGGCGCCCTTCTCTTGCTTTTCCAGCATTAAAATGTGCCACCAGCTCATGGCCTGGTTTGCCCTTCCGCCGTGTCTTTGTGACACACAGAACACTGTAATGGCGGGAAAGCAGCACTCGGCGGCTCGGAGGTGAAAATATCCACAAAGATTAAATTTCTATTAGGGGATGACTCTTAGACTTTTATTTTGGGGGCTCATAGAGGAAGAAAGTGACATGGGTAACAACCCCAAACCACAGGGAAAAAGTTGGTAAAATCACTTATTTCTGTAGTAAGTGTTTCCCATCCTCCTCTTTCCAAATCAATGTGATCGAGAAAACTTTTCTAGTACACCTACACATTTGTTAAGAGGGTATGTGTTTGTTTGTTTGTTTGGTTGGTTTTTTTTTTACCACAACTTAGAAAATTATCCTACTAAAAGGGAAGCACCTGAATTTCTGGAGCACAGCTTAGTTTTACAAGGGAGGATCCTGAGTAGATGGGGGGGTCAAGGTGGTAGTCATGTTTGGAAAATCTGTGTGGCTAAGCCAAATCACTCACAAGCTCATGAATAACTAGAGGGTTATTACATAAGTCAAATGATCACCTTTTGACCTATAATCTGGGTAACTAAAGGTGGTCTGGAAGCACCCTGGCAATCTACACCTGGATGCAAACTCCATCTAGGATGAGTATCCTTAAGTAAAATTCAACGGAAGTCCTTATTTAACACCTTAGCTAAAAGAAACAATGAAAGGATCCTTTTCTCACATAATCAGCGCAATGGCAAACTTTAAATATTTCCCAGGTTATACTATGATATGGAAAAAAAAAAGAGCTCCTTTAAACAAAAGTTTCCTTCATTTCACTACCATGCAAAAGCCCTGTGGTTGGAAAGTCCCTGTCTTCCTTCCATTCCCCATCCCCTTACTCCAAAGTGAATACAGTTCTTAAATTATCAAGCTCAAAAGACTGTGGCGCTCCATACTCATTTGATTCTCCCTGACTTGACTAATTCAAAAAATTTAATTTCAAGAACACCTATAAGCCCAGCAGAACTGCTGAGTTTAATTATCATCCTGGGTTTCTTTAAAGACATCCACACTTTTCTTTTTGTATTCACTTTTTTTTTTTAAGAAACATTATTATGGCCCTGAAACATTTATTCATTATGCTTGGGGGGAAAAGGTGTCTCCTACGACAAAAGGAAAACCATCCCTTCACTTACCTAGAGGAGGTCCATGTGTCATGAGAATGTCGATGCCCTCGGGGATGAGGTTCCATTTGTCCAGCAGAGACTGACCTCTGGGTAGGTTAAAGCCCCATCCATTAAACCACGGGGTCCTTTGGGGAGATAATGCACATGGTATCAGGCCAGCAGAGCCTCGTTTCTGCCCGGCAATATTTCTCTCTCGAACATTCCCCCACGGTTTGCATGGCTCTCTTTTCTCTTTTTGATGGTTGGCCCTGGCAGCGGGATGCTTTTTTGTTGTCTGCTTCAAAACCAATCCATCTGAGAGCCAGTGTGGAGCCTGCGAATTGTTCAACTAGAAACGGGCACACTCGCCTTTGCAGTGGAGACTTTCCCAGCAGACTTCTATCAAAATCTTAACAATGCTTTGTCTCCCCCCAAACCTCAGAGCTTCCTAAGATGCTCTGCCCAGATCCGAAGCATTTCCACCCTTCCTGTAATGCCTCAGAGCTAAGAAATTCCATCCGTCAGTACCTCTTTTCCCCATCACTGTGGAACTACTTCCCCAGAAAGATGCTCACTGAAGTCCTTGGAGAGAAGGACAAGTGCTCTGAAGGCAGAAACTGCTGTATGTGGGGAACACCTTGGACTGAGAATGCTGGGAAAAACATGGGGGCTCTGAGAGGTGAGAAGGGACGCAGTGAACAAAAGGCCAATGTGGAATTTTCTTCCTGATAACAAAGGGAAGGTTTTTGGGGACATCCCTGGTCACTCTGGAATCTACTCTCCTGACAGTGAGTATGAGCAGCCCCCCCTCCCCCCAGGAACTTGTGCTCTAGAAATGAGGTTTTGGGATCAATGCTAGAGGGGGGGGGGTGTATTTTTATCCATCCAATGAGCATTTCTAACTGGAGCTGAAAATGTCTCTACCATTTATCATAACAGGAGAATGACCAATTTTTCTCTACAAATACCACAGGCTAAATGACATCAGAACAAAGCAGTTCCCAATGCTGTCCTATTCCCAAACATCTAGCTATAACCATTAGTTTTTGAAACGGATTCTTTTGTTCTGTAGGAAAATTCCAATTTGCTACAGTGTACATATAAAAGACAAGTTGGCCAATTTTCTAGTTTAGCCTTTTCTCCTTCAACTTAAGCTGCCTCTTGCATGCCTACTGAAAGAGGTAACCCTGTGTACAAAGTCACCTGGGCAGTCACAGCTAATAACACAAGGTGCATTCTTATTCAAAGCCAGTCTCGGCCCAGATCAATCAGATTCTCTCAAGACTCTGAACTCAGAAACGCTGACCCACCATTTATTTGGTGGTGGACAAGCGTAGTCAAGGAAACTAAAAGCCATGTGAGAGTCCACGTAACAGGTGAGAATCTCAGTCCCCTGAGGAGGTTTGAGAAAGTTCCAGAGATAAGAGACTGTGTAGCCCCAGTGAGAAAAAGAGAAACTAAGTTAAGTATCTGACTTGGTTCCTAATTGCTTTCCAAGTTCCTAAGCCATCCTCAGGAAGTTTACTTGTGATAACAATAGTAATACAATAACAATAATTAGAATAATAGTTATTAAAGCTACTATTTATTGAATGTTTATGTCAAGGTACTATTCTAAGGACTTTATTTAACAAGCTCTTGATGTGGGTACTATGATTAACCCCATTTTACAGATGAGAAAACTGAGGCCCAGAGATTTCAAGTAAACACAACCAACAGATTGGACATAAACCCAAGCAGACTAGTTCCAAAACCCATACTCTTAACCACCATGCAATTCCTCCTTATATACTACCTGAATTAACTTACAACTTTCTGGCTCTGCACTCTTCTGTACTCTTTCAAAGTTGAGTGTTTTCTTGCTTGAAGCTAAATGTACTCTTAACTGGAATAATATATCTATGGCATGGTTCTGAAATCCAGCAATAAGATGGTGAAATGGACAGCAGTAAGATGGTGGAGTGGACACCAATGGTTTTTCCTGTTCAGCTCTTTCCTCTTTCTTTTGGTAACGGCATCCGAATTGCCTGGGAACTGTCTTAGCCACCACACAGATAACCTGGGCTTGAAAACCAAACCACCGCAAAGAAAGCCAAGTAACAGAACGCCTTGATGACTCTGCTGGACATGGGGATCCAGCTGCGCCTGAAGCCAATCGCCAATCGCCAGTCACATGTTACTCCAAAGTGCATAAGCCAGAACCCCGCCCCCCCCTTTTTTTAAATCAGCTTGAGTTAGATCCTGCTTCTTGCATCCAAAAGAGTCCTAATATGTATTTCATTTAATGTAGAAATGACCTATGTGCCTACAATAGGCAATGATCTCTCCCCACCCCCAAGATGTTTACGCTCCAATTCTTGGAACCTGAAAATATGCTACCTTACATGGCAAAGGGGAATGAAGGTTGCCATGGAGTTCAAGAGCTAATCAGCTGACCCTAAGTGAGGGCGATTATCCTGGGTTACTAGGAGGCCTGGTGTAGCCACAAGGTTCCCTGAAAGTGGAAGAGGGAAACAGGAGGAGATTGAGTGATGCAGGTAAGAAGGACTCAACCTGCTGTTGCCGGCTTTGAGGCTGGAGGGAGAGGAGCACCAGCCAAGGAATGTGGGCAGCCTCTAGGAGCTGGAAAAGAAAAGGAATTCTCCCACGGAGCCTCCAGAAAGGAACACAACCCTGCTGACACCTAGATTTCAGCCTAGCGAGACCCTGTCAGACCTCTGACCTACAGATGGTAAAGTAATAAATATGTGTTGGTTTAAGCCACTACATTTGTGGTGATGTGTTACAGCAACAATAGAAAACGAATGCAGTATCTAAAATGTCTGAGCTGGCTATACAGTTCAGGGACTGTGAGTGGCCCTGGCCTCACGTGCAACCCAGCATACGTTTAATCAAGGCAGCCCTTCCACCGGCACACGGTCTCGCTCAGTTAGATACAATGCAGACGGTTTCCTCAGAGGAGAAGGCAGTGCTGGCTTTCTTACCCAGTCTGCCAGGGAGGCACTGGGCATCACAGGCATGTGGACGATGCCAGGTAGATCCTTCCAGAGCTCGAGTAGTCCGTCCTGTTCTCTCTTGTCTTCTAGGCCTCCCTGCCTTCAGAATCTGACACATTTTTATTAGGGCCTAAAACAGAGCTTTCCCAGTTTGAGATGCCCATCCTTCCCCTGCATTTTACAATGACCCTTTTCCAAGATTTGTCTTAAAAGTAAAAAGAAAAAAGGCAAGTTCAGAACCCAAGGAAAACTCCAGTGAGCATTTTGGCCCATGAGAGAGAAAAATAAGCAAAAACATCTGTTTTCCTAGATTTTGAAAACAAGCGCCTGGGTCTATGGTTCCTGCCTGAATGGCAAATAAAGAAGGGCTTGAAAGAGCCCCAAGCACACCCAAGTCGCTGGTACAATGAGGGGCTCTGACTTCGCTGCCAGGGTCTGACTGCGGGCAGCCTCCAACCCCCACGACATCCCAGGGGCTTCCAGCCTCAAAGAAACAGGACTTCATTTTTTCAGTCTTTCCCGTTTTCTCGCACAGAATTTTCTTCTTAGAAACCCACAGGCCTATTCCCCCAGGAAAGGCTCAGTTTTACAACGGCACTGCCAAAGATTAAGACAGGCCCGTGGTCTACAGACGCCCCACATTTCATTTGGCGAATGTTAAGCTTGTGACAAAATCCAGAAGTTCCCGAGTTAAGGGGACACTTCAGAAATGCCTGGCTTTTATTTGGACTCAAACCTTATATGTGTATGAGAGCAACAGAGAGTTAAGTTGTAGGAAAGGGAACATTTATCAAGGCCCTGATACGCTTTCCATAGGGGTTGTGCACAGACTATTAAATTTGATTTCTCACGACAATCCTTGAGCTAGGTATTATCAGCTTTATTTTTAGATGGGAAAAAAAAAGCTGACGATTAGTAATGTCATGTAACTTGCAAGCTCAGATTTAAACCCAGATCTGCTAGCTCAAAAGCCTGTGCTTTTTCCTTGCACAATGCTGAAATAAAACCGTGTAGCTCAATTCCAGTTAGGATATCACTCACGTAAAGTAAAAACAGGGCTGCTCCATACAGTCTCTCAGGCTGTGCACTGTACAATCCCGGAAGGTGCCTGGCATCGTAAAACAAAGTGTGACTTCAGCAATGTTGCTATGGCTTTTCTGGGATTTTTTTTTGTTCCTCTAGGTCAGGGGTGGGGAACCTTTTTACTGCTAAGGGCCATTTGGATACTTATAACATCATTTAAGGGCCATACAAAATTATCGACTTAAAAATTAGGCTGCTATATTTGGTCAAATGTTTAAGTAATTCACCCTAACGCTTTAGCAAATATACAGCCGCTGGGCCGGACATTCCCCACCCTTGCTCGAGATAGATCCTTCAGGTAAGGCCTTTTTCACAAGACAGTGGCCAGGCAATGGGAAGAGCAGACCAGGGATGGGTTCCAGAGTTATCCCAGCCTGGCGCAATAAATGGGCATACAGAAGTGGGGAGACCCGTGTGCTAATTCTCATTCTGACGTCAATTCACTAACTCACGTGGACCTTAAATAAGAGAAGGATCCCCTGTGGGCCCGTTTCCTCTTCTGAGACATGAATGAGTGGGTGGGTTTGATTACTGGTTTTCAGGATTGCTTTTAGAATTGCAGACATCCTTTGCAGAAGCCTGTACCCAAAGCGGGTACCAGCAGGGGCGCTCTTGCCGCGGGACTAGGAAGAAGCTCTGGACCTGCTGGCTCACTCAGCCCCTCCTTCTGACCGACACCTCTGAGCACGCCTGGGAAAGCCTGGCCCTTCATGTTCTTCCTAGGAACCCAAATCCTAACAGTCTAGAATTCTGTGCAGACCATCAATGTTCCGAGTAAATGCTGTGAATCGCTTTCAATGAATTATCTAAATTGCCTGTATGGGACTGAGTCCAGTGTGGGAGAATTAACTACAAAACTACCCAGAGTAGAGACAGAATGTGTCAGCATCAAGGAAGGATGCTTTATGCAGTTGAGTTTCCACCCATGACACCCCAGCAGTGAGCCCATCGGGTGTTCGCTGGCAAACATGTGCTGCAGTCGCATCGCAGTCAACCTCCAGCGCCTCACAGTGGATTTTGTTCTGTAGCAATGGGGTCAGGGGAGAAGGAGGAGGGAGGAATCCAAGGGAACAATGTCTGTTGCCTCAGCCAATGACTTAATAATTAGCAGTGACTAACAAATACCACATGGGAATCAACTTGTAAGAAAATGTCCCACAAAGCGCCCTTTTGCCAGTGGGCCAATCGGAGCTCACAACCTACCCCCTCATAGAGAAGGATGAGAAAACCCTGGAAGAAAGGGAAACTCTGCAGCTGCCTGAAGCTATTGGACGGAAGAGTCGGATGGATGGAAGCCAGGGGTGCTTTCAAGGTGCCCTCCCTCTTGCTCTCAGAATTAGAGGCACTTGGCCTCTCCCGGCTGAAAGTCAGGAGCAGGCGCTGAGGGAGTTCGCCGAGGCAGAACTTGTTTCCAACAATGTCAATACAAAACAGGTTTTCTGGGAGGAAGCAGGTGGAGATGAAATCACAGCAAAGGTCATCTGTGTTTGCAGTACACAGTGCTGTGGGCAGCAGGGAGGTGCCGGACCATAAATCCTAGGCTTGGACAGGTGAATGGCTGTTTACTCCCCCGCCAACTTCAGTGGGGGCTGGGCACACTCCAGGAAAGCGAGCAGTCGCTCAGCTCAGGTGGGCTGCTCGGGTTCAGCCCTGGTGTTATCAGTGCCAACCATTTCTCCAGGGACAGAGGGGTCCAGGGCAGGCTATAGTGCAGAGACCTGGGACTCTTGCTCAGACAGCCTCCCGGGTGCCTCCAGCAGAGATGAGGACTTGGAAAGCCCCAGGGGGCTCCACTGGAATTCTGCCTGGCAGCTGTGAAGGAGAAGATGCAAGGGCTCACCTACCAGACCTAAGAGCTGGTGTTCTGAGCATATCACTTACAGGTATGAGATTCAGAGGAATCTGTAAAAGTGAGCCATTCTTGTTTTGGAGACAGTGGGTCTGAGCATGGATCATGGAGTCCAAAGACCCATGTTCAAGTCCCACATGTGCTACTTACTGGCTTCTCTGAACCTCGCTCACTCATCTTTCAAATAGGAGCAGACTATCTGCCTATGTGGATAAAGTGAGACACTTTAATGTAAAACTCTTGGCAGAGTATTGGCACAAAGCACTAATGTGCAGCTTTTAATTTGCATACGATATATATTAGCGGTATGATTGCAGGTACACACATATACACGCACACACGCATACACACACGAGTTGCTCACGTTGCTTTTTCTCTCTACAATTTCCCAAGCTATGGCTCATCAAATCAGAGACAGTCCAGCTCCAGACTTTTTGAAAAGTCCCCAATGAATAGGGCAAGCATTACTAGATGGCTAGATAGAGCCTGATTTCCTCCGGCTGATTACTTATTAAACGGCACTTCCTCAGTTCACTTCTGAGTGGAAGTTTTTCAGAAAGGCACTCCCTCGCTCGCTGCCTGGCTCAGTCTTGCATAGACAATCCCGTGGAATGTGCGAGCACAGGGCAAAACGGTTAGTCAAGGCTGCTTAGCTGCTAGTACAGGTGGTTAGATTTTGACAGGATCTTAAATGGGGGAAGTTCAAGGAAGAAGGTTACTTCGGGTCCTTGGAATATTTATAATAGAGGGGTCAGAGAGGTTCCCTGGAGGAACTGACACGCCGCTTATTAATGACATCACCGCCGCCTGGCACCTCCACTAAACGAAACCCAGGATCTGGGAGCCGGTTAGTCCCCATGTATACTTTCTTTTCTAAATGGTGGCGTTTCAGATAACTTCTCCATGTCTGGCATTCCCAGCTGCTGTGCCATCAGCCGGCCCATCTCTGCGGGCACAACACACCAGGTCCAAGAGGAGCTAATTTAACCACCGCTGGTTAGAATCACTCCGCACTTCACAGCGCCTCTCACATGCCATGGGGCTGTCATGATAATTCTTGATCTCTAGCTCACCTGACAGCTCAGCCCTCCCCTGGCTGCACAGCCTCCCATCCGTTAGAAAGCGCAGCTTCCCCGGCACCAGATGTGTCGTCCTGAATATCCGACGAAAGGCAGACACCTGGCCCGCTCCCCCGCCACGCTTCTTTCCTCTGCTTGCTCTGGAGAGCCAGCCTTCCCCACCCCAGGTCCCTCCACTCGGCAGCCTGGAAGTTACTTACTTTCCCACACAACTGGATAGATGCCTTGCATAGCCCACGGAGGGACTTTGCACCTTGTGCAGCAACAAAGCGAGAGAGAGAGAGAGAGAGAGAGAGAGAGAGAGAGAGAGAGAGAGAGAACTTAACTTCAGGGTGAGATTTACGCTCCTGTGCAGCTGCCTGGCCCAAACCTCGGAGGCTCAGCGGCCACCAAAGGCAGTGCCGGCTTCTCTTCGCTCTGACTCTGTAACTTGGTCTTTGTTACGAGGGCCTTGGGATGAAAAGAGATACTGTTTTGATAAAGGGCAGGCCTGGGTGAGTAATGTGGTCTGCATGACGGGACAGGACAGGAGTAATCATACCCGAGATAGTCACCTGAGGCCCATGAGCCCTGAGCGGGGGCTTCATAAACCGAGGCGGCCCGCACTCCGGCCTTTACAAACATGCCGACGGGGTCCCCTTTGTGTGACTAATAAGGAACAAGTGTCAGAATTAAGCCTCTGCTGCCCATTTTCCTTCCGTCTTCCCTCTCCTGGAAAGGAGATGATGTCAGCAGAGTTTGCCTCAGGAACCAACGGGGAAAATCACTATGACCTGTTTTTGAACTTGGTGTGCCCTGAATTATTAAAAATCACAGCGCCCGCCCAGCCCTCCCAAGCATACCTGCCTTTAATCTTATAAACAAGTTCATAGCAGGAAGAGGAAGGTTTTCAGTCCATTTCCTTCCCACAGGGATGGGAGGGAGACGGTGCCCATCCATTACACGGCAGGGCAGGGGACAGACACGCAGGACTTCTGCCTGGGCGGGCAGGTGAAGCCGGTGTCGCACATGCCTTGGTGCTTCCGGATGTGTCTCTCTGTTTTGTGGCTGAGGAACCCAGGGGACCGGTGCCAGGGTGCCCGGCCAGAGGGTGGGCTCTGGCGCAGCAGCTCCCGAATGGGAAGTATAGTGACATCTAAGCCCCAGCTGGGAGAATTCCTCAAACAGCACATCACAGCACCCATCATCCGGGTTTCACAGAAAAGAGGAGGCTCAGTGGATGGCGAGAAGCAGAAACAGAAGAGCAGCATTCACCGTTTCCCTTTGTGTCTGCAATCATTTTTTACCATGGTCTAATATAGATAACATAAAACTTAACATTCTAACCATTTTTAAATGTATAATTCAGTGGCATTAAGTACACTCACAACATTGTGCAACCATCCCCACCATCCCAAACAGAAGCTCTGTGCCCATTAAACAGTAGCTCCTCATCACGCTCTGCCCACAGCCCCCGGCAACCAGCATCCTACATTCTGTCTCTATCACTGTGACCATGCTGGGCACCTCATCTAAGTGGAACCATGCAACATTTGTTCTTTGGTGTCTGGCTCATTTTCCCCTAGCATAATGTGTTCAAGGCTCACCCAGGCTGCTGCATGGCTATGCTCGAAATTCATTCCTTTTTATGAATGAATAGGATTCCTTTGCATGGGTATACAGCATTCATTTTCTCAGCTAAGGGTTCTGAAGGTCTAGGATGCGCTAGGCACTAAGGTAGACACGGATGCTAAGTCTGAGTCCTTATCTTCACGAAGTGTGCGGTTCCTGGGTTGAAAGCCCAGTGAGGATGGGCTCGGGGTGGTATTTGAGTTGAACTAAGTTCCCAGGATAAACCCACAGCTCACCACGTCATAGGTAAAGTTGCCCTGGACAGACGTCTTTAAACTCTGGCCTTTACTTCCAAGTAACCTCATTTCAGAGTAACTTGGGGAACATCTGAATGACCTGAGAATTCATCCAGCAATTCCAAGTACAGACTGTCCCCCAGGCCAGGAGCTGACAAGTGGCATATTTGGCAGGACTTCTCTCTCATTTCCTCATGCACACACGTTCATAAGGCTCTTCAACTGAAACCAGGACCACAGAACACAAAACCACATCCTAGTAAGAGATGGAGCCTGGAGGGCAGCGTGTGTCACACACCTGGCTGGCTCCGAAGCACAGGACAAAGAGGACAGTGGAGGAGGTGGGAAGGTTGCCAAGTACTCAGGCAACTCGGCAGAGAGCACCTGCAGCTGCCTCACCCCCCTTCCCCGCCCCGGAGACATGTCACAGAAACGTAGCAGGTAGAGAGTGTTTTTCTAACTTAGATTTCCCAAAAGAGGAGAGAGAGAGAGAGAGAGAGAGAGAGAGAGAGAGAGAGAGAGAGAGGTGAGTTCAGGATTAGCTAGATTTTGTCTTTACAAAGCTAACTCTTAAAAATTGATGGACAGATGAAATCTCTATTCCCCAATGGAGAATAATACAACATTTTATTATGTGTAACTTCGTTTAGAATGTGTGTGTGTGTGTGTGTGTGTGTGTGTGTGTGTGTGTGCTGTCACGTACTTTTACATCACTAATGCTGGCTTCCTTTTATACTATTTCATATTCTAGGGCCCCAGACATATAGCTGGGGAGGATTATGCTGTTAAGAAAGTTTGCCACTTGGAAAATAGATCCAAAGAGAATAAGTGATAAGTGGACAATAAAATACTAGGTAGCCATTAATTAAACATAATAAGGAAGCCTGGAAGCCCAGTGACTTCAGTCTGCTTCACCACTGTGTCCCTGGCACTGGGCACAGAACAGACACTTAAGGATTTGAGCTGACCTGAGTTAAGAATGAATGTTCATGAGGAGTTTATAACTTACATGCAGATATGTGTATTCTTGGATGGTCAATGGAAAAGCAAAGTATCAATTTGCTTTTCAGTATGAATTCAAGTCTGCAAAAAATGCTAGGGAAAGAGAAACAGACCAACATGCTGAATGAATGGCTATCTTAGGGGTGGGAGAAGGATCAAGAACGACTTTTTCCCCCTTCTTTCTGTTTGTCTATTTTCTACTTTTTCTATACTGACTTTATATAATTTAGGGAAAAAAATCAGTGTGTAAATCTCCATTCAGCCAAATGCAAGTGGAGCGTGGAGGGAGATATCTGGAGAATTCATTATCTGCTTACACTAGACTCTGACTGCAAAGCAATTTCCTTCTGGGGGTGAAGAAATTGGTGGATTTGGGTCACTTTTATTCAGGAAGATGATGTGGGGCTTGCCTTTTCTTTCCCCTCCTCATCACCATCAGTGGGAACAGAAGGGCTTCTTCAGTAGCAAAGGTCTTGTGTTCATTCAAGTATTCAATACACACTTACTGAGCGCCTGCTGTGTGCCAGGCACCCTCGTGGTGGTTCACCTCTCATTTTACTGAGGAATTCCAGCTTAAATGTGGGTAACATTACATAACTGCATAGTCCTTTTGACAAATCAATCTCACATTTACCAGTTCACAATAAACCCAAGTGGTGGGCAAGGTATTCATTTGAGAGAAAGTAATATACAGAAATAGGAATTTCAGTAACTTGCCCAAGGTCATTGACGGCTGAGATGGCATGAACGTAATTTTGTAGTCCAGTGATTCCATGTAAAAGGTTAAACATTAGGTCTGGGTTCAAATTCTGACCGTTATCTGCTCAGCAGTGTAACCTTGGGCAAGTTTTTCCGTCTGATCTCGGATTTCTCTTCTCTAAAGTGGGGATGATAATACCAGTCACACAGATTGGGTGTGAGAATCGAATGTGATAATATATGTAATGCATTGAGCAGAGTGGTTGTCCTCTACTAAGAATCAGGTACCAACTCTTATTGTCATCATCATTATGGATGTTACTATTATAAATATTAATATCACCAACTCTTTGGTTTTTGTTTTCTATTTTATCTTCTTCGTATCCCTACCAAAGCGTGCCTTCTCTTCATTTCTCAGATTTAGAATGTGGGCACCAAAGAAGTGGCTGAATCTGTCTCGAAGCAACAAGTGATGGGATGGCATTCAGGTACTGTGGACCAGCTTCGAATAAGGGAACAGCACCTGGCTCTTCCAACTTACTTGCTACATAACCTGGAGCAAGTAAGCTCTCTGATCTCCTGCTTCCTTAACTGCAGCAGGGTACCAATTCCTATGAAACTTGCAAGGTCACCAAACAAACACGTGCGTGTAAGCGAGTAGCAACTACAGGGAAAGTGTCTTCTAATTCCCACGTCACTGGCTGCCCGTGTTGCCTGTTTGTGCCATTTGAAAAGCTCAGAAGGACTGGAATAAGTGACAAGTAGGTCAGATGTAAGTTAAACTGTTGGCCCCATTTATCTACCATTTTGGCTCGAAACGACTCGTTTCAGTCCAGACCATTTAGCAGAGTGAGAGAACTGTGACGGGGCACGGGCAGTACACACCATCAGAGGAATGAGTGAAAAGCTGAAGCTGCCCCTTCAATTCAGAGGTTAAAGCAAGCAGACAGACCTGGTGTCTCCCTGACGGTGTGCCAGCCAACCATGTATTATTAATTGGGCTCAGCAGACATTATTGAGCACCTTCCCCTGCGAGGCTCTGGCAAGGCCTCCAGGGAGATCTGAATACAATGAGAGACCATCCCAACCTGCCATCTGGTTGGGATAACGAGATAGTCAAAATTGTTCTCCTCTCTCTGCCCATTAAAATTCTACTCAGCCCTCAAGGCTCAACTCATCTTCTCCCCAAGAAGCTTTTCCCAATGCCCTCAGCACTTTGTTTAATTGTCATTTGTGAAATTTATCATTGTCTGCACTATTACTGGCCTGTGTGCGCACGCGTGTGGGTTTTAACTTATTTCCTTCTTTCCTATAAGCATTTGAGGCAAAAGTGGGGTTATGAATATGTCTATCTTGCCCAACAGATTGTGAGGCATGTCTTGTTTACAGCAGGTCCCCAAGATCTAACACAGTGCCTGATACATAAGAGATGTCAAGAAAATATTGACAATGATAAAAACAGCAAGAGAGTTTAGAGTAAGTGCCCAAGGTAGTAATGGGATGGGAGGTTAGGATGGGGCAAAACAGATTAAGGTTGGGTTTTTAAACAACAAAAACCATTTAAAAATACTTTACTATCACGTGGGCCTTTGCTGCCAAATACGTGACTACTCAGAACTCAAAATATAGCTTAGTGTGAATTGCGATGGACTGTAAATGTGAAATGTCATTTTGGATGCTTCTTACAAAAAGAAAAGAATGTAAAAATACCTTGATTTATATATATATATTACATGTTTAAATGATAATGTTTTGTAGACAGTGGGTTAAATAAAATATATTATTGAAATTAATTTTACTTGTTTTTACTTTTTAATTAGGCTATCAGAAAATTTTAAGTTACATATGTGATTTCTGTTATATTTATATTAAAACATGCTATCACAGACTGCATAAATGTGTGTACTATGATTCAGAAATTTCTGAGTACGGATTATCTATACTAATAAAAGGGTAATATGCTAATTAGACTGGGAGACCTTCCGGGAGACCTTCCGGACATCCTTCCAGACAAAGCCATAGTGTCGAGGCCAAGGCAGAGGTGGTTAGGGGTAATCAGGCCGGCAGTTGGGGGTGAGCAGGCTGGTGGGGGGTGGCAGTTGGGGGCGAGCAGGCCAGTGAGGGGGGGGGAGTTGGGGGCGGGCAGTCAGACATCCCCCAAGAGGTCCCAGATTGGAGAGGGTGCAGGCTGGGCTGAGGGACCCCCCCCCCCCATGCACGAATTTCGTGCACCCGGGCCACTAGTATCCTAATAAAGTAATCCAAAAGCAAGGAAAAATGCTATGTGCAGTTATTCAACACAATGTCATTTTTAAGAGAAGATATTAGAAACAAGAATATCCTAAACTCTCCATAAAAATGAGAATGATTAAGAAAATTACTATGATTGGAATATACACTAATATGTATATTATGCAAGCACTAATTATGAGGACTAGGTAGCAACACAGAAATCTTTAAGACAACATTGCTTGGAAAAGCTAGCCCCCAGCACAGTGTTTGAATTTACATATAATCTGCATGCAGTTCTTTCCATCACTCACTATTCATTTGCTGAATGATCACTACATACCAGGTTCTGCATTCAGGGAAGATGGGAAATGAAAGGGGACCCGGAGACAGCTAGGTAAACAGACAACTGGATGTACAAATGGAAATGTATACAGGCGAGATGGCCACCTGAAGGAGGTCACACCTAACCTTCCCTGTGATGAGCAATGACTGGAAAAAATGTGAGGAAGAACAAAATAGCTTATTCTTTGGGTCAGGAGTGGGATGGAGTTTTCCGCAGATTCCCAAGCTTTCTTGAATTTTTATTTAAAAAAAGGCAAGATGGAAATCAGTGTCTGACTCCACGGTGAGCCTCTGGCACTGAGCAGATGTGCACTGTTGGCTCAAATAGAAACTGAATGGTCCTTAAGAGCGAGGCTCTGGAGTCAGACTCATGTTTGAACTGGTGCTAACACCTCCTGGTGGACCTCTCTTGAGTCTCAGTTTGCACATCTGTACAATGGAGATGATCCTGGTATCTACTTCATGGTTGAGTAGATACTTATACATTGTTGAGAAAATTAAATAAAATCATCCATATAAAGTTCTTAGCATGGGGCTTGGCACATAATAAGCACTAAATTAATACTGATCTGATTTTATTTTATTTTTTTAAATATATTTTATTGTTTTTTTACAGAGAGGAAAGGAGAGGGATAGAGAGCTAGAAACATCGATGCGAGAGAAACATCAATCAGCTGCCTCCTATACACCTCCTACTGGGGATGTGCCCGCAACCAAGGTACATGCTCTTGACCGGAATCGAACCTGGGACCCCTCAGTCCGCAGGCCGATGCTCTATCCACTGAGCCAAACCAGTTAGGGCTGATTTTATTACCATAAAGATTAGAAACCGAGTTCAATATAAAGGATCAGGATGACAAAATAGAAGGGTGGGACCTTGCCTGCTCCTAATGCTACTTTCTAGTTATACTGAGTCACTTATTTTTCACTTTAGAATCTTTTATAGCCATTGAATTTATTCAGCCACGGTTTCTTCTTCATTTTTTCTATACCTTGAAGGATGATGAAATTATAAATATTCTATATAACATGATAGTGAAGTAATTTAACCGGAGAATTATTTAGGTCTGCTCTCTCTCACTCAACAGCATAACTCTTACAAAAGCCAGACTGTACTCTCATTTCAAATTCCACTCCACTAGCCCCCCCTCCCCCAGCCAGCATGTTACTCATTCGGTTCTAATCCACTCAGAGTATTGAGCACAATTTATCAACCTCCAGGTGATCGCCCGTTAGTCGAAAACAAAACCAGGTCAATCGTTTTGTCGGTGTTTAAAGAGCGGTTGATGAATTCAAGAAATTTGGAAAAAGAAACATTTCATTTTTCTGATACCCGGTCCTGCTCTTTCTCCAATAAAAGACTAAACACATTTACAAGAAAACAGACCTTTTGTTTTATAAATAGAACATTGTTCAAGGTTTTCTAGAGGTGTCTGCTAAAAATAAAGAGGGCTACAGTTTACTTCTTTATAGCTTTCAAAACAAAACCCAAAAGCCTGAGCTTAACTAAACATGTTATATTTCTATTTTGAAAGGTATCTTTATGTGAGCCAGGCCTGATTTCTTGAAATGAAATTCCCCCGAAATTAGATTTCCTATGTTTCTACAAGGTGTGCCTATGTAAAGTAATGGCACCATAGTGGTTTTTATTTTTTGACACCATAGTGTTTTGTTTTGTTTCAAGCATATGCCCCAGAATAAATACAACTGAATGTTATACTTCCATCCTATCAAGTACTCACAGAATTCCTCTGAAAATGGCTTACTTCGAGGAGTATAATAACCATTTCGATGTATAAGTCTAGGTTACCTGCTCACAAATTAACAGCATTACTGGGAAACTGAACCCACTAGTCCCTGAACTGTGGACTATGGAACAAGCTGTTTCTAGGTTGCCTGGTTGGGACTCATGTGTCATGTTGCAGAAACAATGCCAGGTTCCTGGGCAAGTCTCCAGTGGCCAAGCGAATTCATGTGACTAACCTACAGTGACCACGATAGTGCTAAGAGCTCCACCACTGCCTAGACTGTGAGTGGGAAGAAGGGCTGATTTTCAGCTCTGAATGCCAGGAACACAACTCTCCTTGCCCTGGTGACACTGGTCCCCAGTCTGCAGCTCAGGGGTAGCTCTGGGGCCAGGAGTAGAGATTAACCACTTGGGCAGAAGTGAACTAAGGCTTCCAGGTGTAACTTTCCAGGGAAGTATTTCCCCTCCTAGGTCCAATAGATCAGACCTGCTGAGATTGTTTGAAATCACAAAGGGTTTTATGGTTAAACTAGAGGCCTGATGCACGAAATTCATGCAAGAGTAGGCCTTCGCAGCCCGGCTGCCTTGGCCCTCGCAGCCCCAGCTTCGTCTGGAAGGTTGTCCAGAAGGTCATCTGGACGGCCGTTCCTCTGTTCGGCCGTTTGGTAAATTTGCATATTATCCTTTTATTATTATAGATAAGTTTGAGAAATACTGTTGCGTTCCCCCTCCACTTTGGGGGTATAAAGTGAACATTACCACGGGAAAGAATCTGAGAAGCCTTGCTGGACAGAACTATGTTTAACTTGATGTAACTGAACACGATCCAAACATATTAGGCCCCTATGAATCCTGTCCCAATTTCTTCCACAGTGCCTATTAACAACAGCTAACATTTATAAGAGCTTAAGATGTGCCAGGTACTGCTCTGAGCACTTTACATACATGAAATCATTCAATGCCCACAGCATCCCTTTGAAGAAAAGGGAAAAATGAACCGTATTTGTGAATGTGGACACTGAGGTAAGGGGAGGTGAAAGATTTCCCAAGTCACACAGAGACCCCTGTTTAGCCGCCATGCCCAAAAAACCCTGGAAAGCAATGGGTTTGAAGGTCCCTTTAGGAAACGGCCCAACAGGTAGGCCCAGGCCGGCTGCAGGTCGCTTTCTTTTCCTTCATGTTCATGTCCTAGCCCAGGAGTCCTTGGAAGATGGATTTGGAAACTTTCTAAGAGTGACAAGTCTCCCTCTTTTGCAACAGAGAAAGAAAATCTAACAACAGGCTTTTATTCATAAAAGACCTGAGGAAGAGTCACCCCCACCTCAGCGGAAAGGCTTACTTGATCCTGGTGTATTCGCTTCCTATTGTCGCTATAACAAGTTACTGCAAACCTAGTGGCTTAAAACAACATACATTTATTATCTTACAGTTTTGGAATTCAGAAGTCCAAAATCAGTCTCATTTGACTAAAATGAAGGTATTGGCAGGGCTGGTTCCATTTGGCAGCTCTAGGGGAGAATCCGTTTCATTGCCTTTTCCAGCTCCCAGGGGCTGCCTGTGTGACTGTGACCTCTGCTCTGTGGCCCATGTTCTCCCACTCTGACCTTGCTGTGTATCTCTTATAAGGGCCTTTGGTATTACACTGGGCCCACTGAGATAATCCAGGATAATCTCCCCCTCTCCAGGTCCTTAATATAAAAATATTTGCAAAAGCAATTTTGCTTTGTAAGGCTTATAGATTTGGGGGATTAGGATGTGGTCATCTTTGCAGGGGTGGGGGCATTATTCTGCCTATCACATTGGCGTTGCACTGCTGGGGAGCTGAAGTGGAAGGTGAGTCTGAAATTGGCAGGGGATGGGAGGGAGGAAATGGAGACTCCTCTGGGGCCCCCAGTTCCCACTACATGGGGGGAGGGAAGAGACAAGGTCATGGGGCTTCTCCCTCCCTCACCTGACCCCTTTCCCATCACCGCTCAGTCAGCTATGAGGGCCCCTGAACAGCAGAGGTGAGATGAATGAACAAGGCAGGGACGCACTTCTCAAATAGGTGTGTGTTTATGCCCCCAGGGGCATGCTTCTATGCTGGGAACACCTGAATCCACAGATCATCCTGATTCATCATTCAGGAGCAATAATTTTCCTTAAAGATACTGAGCTTTCAAAAACTGAAATCACTGTTTTCATAATATTATAAGTACAGGTATGTTTCTGGTTCTGCTTAAAAACAATACTTTTTTAATCTTCCTGGTTGGCAGAGTGTACCAGGTACAGCACACTGTACCTTCATCTGGCAACAGTGATGTTTAAATAAACTAATACCTGCAAGTGTTTAGATCAGTGCCTGGCACCTAGGAAGCTCCCAGTAAGTGTCCCGATTCGATTGGTTGCTGCTACCGCACCATTATTAAAAAAATTTTACAGTCACCTGCCAGGTGCTTTCAACACACTAGCTCCTTTTAGCCTCACAACAACCCTATGAGATACGACTCTTATTTTCTCCGTTTTATAGATGATCAAATGAGGACAGGTCTACAGTGTTTAACTCACTTGATTAGGATCCCAACTCTGCCCCCAGAGCCCACATTTTCAGTGTTTCCACTTCTCCTTGGAATCCACAGCCCAGCTTCCTCTGGGGCCAGCAGAACGGGTCACATTTGCCAGTTAAATCAGAGTTAGAGCTTTCAAGTGAGCTTCTAAGAGGCTCTTGTCTGTAGGCTTTCTGAGTTATTAATTCTTCAAATAACAAACTTCTGCTTACTTCCTTGTTGGTGCCAGGGTTTTAGAAAGTGAGCGAACCAGAATTTGTATGCCCCACTCTTCCTCAGTCACTGTTACTCTCTGATGACCCCCGCCCCCCATCTCCTGTGTGAAATGGCCACAGCCTCCTGCTAGTCAAATACCTTTTAATGAACAGTATCGGAAGTGGCGCTGTCTGACTTTTCAACAACTGGAAAATCCTAGGAGTCAGAGTTTTGCTGGCTTTCCCTAAAACAGAAAACTTTGAACTAGTAGTGGCAGTGACAGTCAATCACTGTGGCTCTGCATCGGGAAGAACACCTGACAACTTCACTCTGCCTCTGAGGATGCTGGCTGAGCAGCACGGCACAGGGAGAAAGAGAGAAACACCTCTTTCCAAACTTGACAACAGGGACAAACAGGCAGCTTTGGAGTCCGAGAGCAGAGATACTCAGCCCATCATTCGTATCATATCTCTTTCTAGAGTGGAGTCTTTCTTGTTGTCATGAGCTGGAAGTAACTGGGGCTCTGCTTCTACCAAACTCCCCATGTCAAATCACAATGGATCAATCCCTAAAGGCAGAGAAGGGATTTGGTCTCAGGTCAGCCTGTCTATAAATTTCATGTTTTGCTTTGTTTTGTTGTTTTTTTCTCCCCTGACAAGACACAGGATGAAGGAGCTCGGGAGAGCACACTCAGCGTAGTACAGCGGAAAGGCACTACTGTCAGGCATCAAGAGACCTGGGTTCTAAACCTGCCTTTGAGTTAGAAACAGTGGTGTCTCTTGCGGTAACTGACTGAACTCCTTCATCTGCCCTGGGGGGTTGGTAGAGTGCTGATGGTCAGTATATATTTTTTCACTAACTGTCCACATAACCTGCCAACCTGAGATAACAGAGATTGGTACACAAGTTATGTAATTTTCTCTAGTGTCTGTCTTAATCTCTAAACTGTAAGCTCCTGGAGGGGAGGCATTTTTGTCTCAGCTATATCTCCAACGGTGCTTGCGCCTGATAAACATTTATGAAACGCAAGGACAAATTCTGGAGAGGCAGCATGGTGCAGTGCAGTGGTTCTCAAACTTCAGAGGACAGGCCCACTCCAAAGTTCAGTAGGTCCAGGCAGGCCTGGGAATGTGCATTTTTAATGAGGTCCGGAGGTGCCTGGGACCAGAGTTTGAGAAGCACTGGCTTCGTGGTAAAGAGTTGGCTTCTGTGACAGGCTTCCTTCGTTCAAATCCTGGCCGTGAGCTTAACTTAGCTCTGCACATCAGCTTCCTCATCTGTAAAAATGCAGATTACAGCAAAACCTACCTCACACACTTCTGTATGTAAAACACTTCCAACAGGACCTGGCATTACATAAATGTTTTATCTGTTGTTATGATCAGGAGATTTTTCTTTCCTGCCTTGATGCTTTAGTCTGTGTTTCTATTAGCTTTTTCCACACACACACAAAATGAGTATGTGTAATTTGGAAATCCTAGCCTTCACCCCAATAGTTACTCCGGACATGGCTTGGACTCACATTTTCTCCATTATGATCTATGTAGATTCGGGTCTTTGCTGAGTAACAGAAAGAGATTTCTCACTTAGTCAATTTTTAAAGTGAGCACCTTTATCTTTCAAATCAGGCAATATCTAGGTTCCAGTGAATAATAAAGACATTGCCTCCTGCCTGGAGAGCATGGCCATGGTGGTCATCTCTTGATGGTCAAGGTCCTGTAGAAATCACTTTTCTGAGCCTGCCTGGGCTGGCCATGGGAGGTGCAGAGAGCTTCCTCTATTTAAGCTGAAGGAAATTAGCAGTGGAGCAAATTAAAACAACAATCAGATTTAAGTGGCCTCTACCAGGAAATTAACTTTAATGGATATTGTCATCACCAGGCCTACCTCCGAGTTGCTCTGCTCACAGCATTGGGATGCAATAAAAACTAGGGCCTAAACGCCGAGTTACCCACCCACAGCTCAGAATGAATTTTCTTTTTACTACCTTATGTTTGTTTTAATATGTTCCTTTCCCTGTTCATTCAAGCTTTTCTATGATTCTATTAAACTGATTGCACACCTCTGCAAATGATCGCACACCTTGCCTGAGTTGAAAGCTCAAGGGGATTGAGAGATGGATTCCTTGCTTTCTCACTTTCTTTTAAGTGAGATCTGAAAGGTTCCTTTTCTCCATCACATCCCAATCCTAGAATGGCAAGGGTGCGTGAAAGGACTGCTTTCTATTTCTACATGAGGCCTGTTCTTGTAGGAGAACAAACACCTGCCTTGTTATCTGGGTGACGTGAGCTGGGGCGCCTCTGGAACCACACTTCCTTCATTTCTAAACTGAGCCTAGTCACCAGTCTTCCTCTACCCACCTGGCCTGTGAGCCACCTCCCTTCCTCATCCAAAACACCTCTAGATTCTATATTAAAATATAGGCTGGGGGTTCAGCTGTCATCTTGTCTAGCTACCTCAGAATCAACACATCAAGATCAAGAGATCAAGAGCAATTCAAGGAAGGCAGACAGAGGAAATCAGACCTCTTGGGAGAATCTCTGACTTATTAACAAAACTAGAGGCCCGGTGCACGGAAATTTGTGCACTGGAGGGGGGTGTCCCTCAGCCAAGCCTGCGCCCTCTCGCAGTCCAGGAGCTCTTGGGGGATGTCTGACTGACGCCTTAGGCCTCCCTCTGTGGGAGGCGACCAGCAGGCTGATAAACCCCACTCCCTGATAGCCCCTCCACCGCCGCTGCTCCCTGATGGCCATCCCCTCCCTCTGCCCACTGGCATCTGCCTTGGCTGGCCTGGTGCCACCTGCTAGCTGGCCCTGCCCCGCACCGACCGGTCATTCTTTTGTTCAGTTGATTTGCATATTAGGCTTTTATTATATAGGATGAGTCTCCAGGGCCAAAAAGCAGGAATTCTGAGGGAAACAGAGGTGATGGGCCTGTCCAGCCTGTCCATCTGACAGCAGAACATGCTTGGTAAACAGTATGTATCCTGGAGC
>NW_005871140.1:2736142-2761142 GCF_000147115.1 Myotis lucifugus
GAGAGATTACCGTCTCCCTTGCGTCCAGGATGAAAGACCGTACTAATCTGTGTCCCTCTGGCTCTGCCTGTAGAGTTATGTGAGATTAGTGGTGATAACCAGGGCAGCCCTAGAAGCATTTAGAATGCCAGAGGAAAGCAAGATGCTCCAACTCTAGACCTCAGCATACAACAGCCTTAGCTGCCTGATCAGCCTCCCTATCTTTCTCGAGTTTATTACATGCAGTCTTATCTCCTTACCCAAATGGAAGCTCTAGGGGGCACGGACAGTATTGTCCCTTCTTCTTATAATCCTGCAGCAGCTTGCCTGGTGTTAGACACCCAGAAAGAACACACGTAACAGGGGTTAAGAAACAGGACTCCAGCAAGGGAGAAAGATTTAAATAGAAAATGCCAAAGTGTGTCCAAGAACTCATAGAAAGATAAGGAGTTTAGTGGAACAAGTCAAGCAGGACTAAAACAAATGAACTGGGAGAGGAACGCTGTCTGGTTCTGAAATAGCCCGGGTTCAGACAAACTCAGGTTAGGCCCTTGTACTTCCAGATTCAGAAAAGAACGAGCCCTCCAAACCTCTAAAGGTTTGCCAATCACTAATTATGTGGCAATTATTCTATTTTGGGCTTTTGCTAATGAGATCTGGGAAGTGTCTTAATTACCCAAAATTATGAAAATAATTTCAAACTTGACTCTAGGGCTAGTTTTACTCCACTTAGGAAGAGAAATATAAATGAATGTGCACGGGGTTATTTTTTATTAAAAAACAGTCTGAATTTGCTGGAACGCCAGGTCCCTATTGTAAAGTCAAATCTATAGCATACGGACAACTTTAATGTTTCAGGCTCAGTTGTGGTGTCACTATTATGTTTAATAAACTGTTAGTGGATTTAGGTAATTTCCAGAAAAAGGCACTAGAAAGAAATTCCAGTCCTTGCCAAAGGAGGAGAAGGTGAATAACACTCTGTGCTCCAGGTGGCTGGAGGTGGGGGGTGGGGGAAGCTGGGGCATAGTGTAGAGGTGGGAGTAGAGAGGGTAAGAGGGAATAGTAAGCTTGTCATATAATATATGCTTCTCCCTATGAATTTCTCCCTATAGCCAAGTAAAAGTGAATATCCTCAGATAACACTACATCCTGTTTGTATATACCTTTGTTATGTATGACCTGTTTTTGTGATGTCATTGCCTCAGTTGCCTTGAGTATAAATCAAGGTGTTAATTGCATCACCCCCTGAAGTTAGAGGCAACACACAGGGTATCCAAAAAATGTATACACAATATAATAGTTAAGAGCTCAATTTTGAAAAAGAAATGTATTTTAATAAACACTGCCTTTATAATTATTCCAAGTGTGTGTATACATTTTTGGGGGATCCCCTAGACCACTATAACCTGTGGGCCAAATCTGGCTTGGTGACTACTTTTGTAAATAAAGTTTTATTGGGACACAGCCATACCTATTGTTTTGTGTTTTGTCTGTGGCTGCTCCCACACTGCAATGGCAGAGTTGAGGGGTCACGGCACAGATGATATGGTTTGCAAAGTTTAAGGTATCAACTGCAAATACAGTTTGCAGAAAAAGGTTCCCTACCCCTGTTCTAGACACTAGCACTGAGTGGATAAGGGTTATGAGGGCAGTAGCAGAGGGGGTAGGTATGGTTATGGCATTTTACAGATAAAAGAAGAAAGCCCAATAGGGTAGCAAAGCTAGTAGGTGCCTGGCCAAGGCTAGGCCCACAGTCTGACTCCAAGCCCAGTGCTTTTTCCACTACACTCTACTGACATGCTCATTTCACTCAAAAAGCCACCAGGGCTAAGCTGGCACTGCCAGCAGATCAGTGGCCTCGCCTCTGACTTCTGTACGAGATATGCCTGCTTATAAGTCCTGCTTGCTTGGTGTCACCACAAGAATGCATCCAATGGACACTAAGAAATCCTGACAGCCACGCTTTCCAAAGTGTGTTCTATGGAATGATAATAGGTCTTGAGTTAAAAACAGGGTGCCGTAGTCAAACACATCTGTGAAGAGCTGAGTTACAGTAAAGAGGTTTCTTTACTCCAGGACTTCTCAGAGCCCTTGGTGTATTAGCACACAAGGTGAATCCCTAAGAGGACATGGCAGCACCTCCCACGGTGATCTGTCCTCCCCCCTCCCCCTCCATTCCATGAGTTACCCAGCAGGACCGGTGGTCTGCAGAACACTCCTTTTGGTCTCAGACATAATATTTCCCCATTCGTAGGAAGGGACTACACCCGGATGATATATTTCTTAATTAATGAAAAGAAATTAAAACTAAGGAAATGCCCTTTTAATTACAACTGAAGCATTTACTGACCAAATAGTTCCCAGGAGTTATTACTAGAAACATATGCCTTCCAATGCTGCCGAGAAGAGATTTAAGTAGCAGTTTCTGCTCCTTCTAATCCTCCCAGACCTTCCTAATTCTGGGTTGACCATGAGACAATCAAGATCATCTGTTCCATGTGGCAAATGAGAAATGGAGCAAGTGAGAGATCGTGTTTTTATACAGCAGTTGCCACAACCCCCTTCTTTAAACCAATCACTTTTAGAAACATCTGTAATGTATGAAATACTTCCAGTTGACTACAATCTTGTGGTAATAGCTTAATTATGCCTCCAAAAAATGGCCCCTCATTCCAGGAGCCTGGCAACAGATCTGCAATTCTGTGGTTCGGTCTCATATTTCTCTCCCTCTATGTCCTTTAATTCAATCCCAGTGATCAAAATGGGAAGCATTTCTGAAGCTTTCATCCCCCAATGCTGTTCTAGTGCCATGGCCGCATCTTCTTGGACCCCTTTCTCTTTGACATATGTTTCCCCATTCCTGAGACTTAATGAGGACAAGCGCGGGGTGGGTGGGAGGGGGGGGGAGGGCAGCTCCATCAGTCTTCAGAGCCCCGCCCTGTGGCTAGGTTAGGCTACCCTCTGGCTCCCTACTTATCACGTGGAAACACGTATCTCCCTTGAATTGCTCCTGTACTGCAGTGTAAATCCTAGAAGGCAGGTGTTGTTTTCCACTGAATCCTTACAGCCTGGTCTAGTGCCTGGGCCGATCGGATATACAAGCAACATTTCTGTTTGCTGATCTCTGGCTCCTTGGAATAATGGGCTCAAAGATGGGGAGAAGGGAGCATTTCATGTATGTTTGAAACAGCTGGAATACATAGACAGTAAGCCTCGTTGGGGAGCTGTGGAAGGAGGTGGGAAGAATCTGAGGAACAGAAAAGCCCCTCCAGCATGGCATTTCAGAAGAACACCTGAGGCCTTGGAAGGGGAGAAAGAAAGAAGGCTACTCTCCAGACAGAATCCACTGGGAACATTCTGGGGAACATGGGGCCCAAGTAATTAAGATCTGTGATGTGGGTACATAGTCCGATGAAGTCTACTTTGGAGAACCGTCTCTGATAGGAGAGGTCTCCAGAAGCAACAGAAACATTTGCTGATCGCCTACCACGTGTGAAGTATGTCAGAGCAGCAGGGCTCAGGGGTACGAGATGAGACACTGCTCCAGATCCCACCAACCTCATGGTCTGATAAGGGAATCAGGTGTAAAAATACTTTAAATACTGTGCTAAGTGTGGGCATTCATTCCTTACTCCATCCATTCAGTTACTGAGCACTCACTGTGTGGAGGCCGGAGGGACCACCCGGCCTGGGAGAGTGCCAGGTGACAGTTCAGCTGACTGTCCACTGGGACTTTTTTTTTTTAAATAGTTATCACTATTAAACTTTGATTCTAATCTGTTTGGATCAATCATTTGAGAAATTCCTTAGATACAACATTAATATTTCTCTTTGCTTGCAGTCACACAGATTCCTAAAACCAGTTCTCCACACCTGCTTCCCCTTCCACTCTGCTGGGATAGGAAATGATATATTTTTAAGAAACCATAAAATAGAAACAGCAGTTATGTGGTGAAGATGGTAAAAATGACAGTGGTAATCATTAATGAGAGTTTCCTCTGTGTCAGGCATTAGGCCTACGCTTATGATTTCACTAGCAGTCTTGTCTCTGTCTCCAGCGGAGGCATCTGAGGCTTGGCAAAGTTAAATAACTCGTCCAAGGTCACCCAGTACAGGTGGGAGTCAAGCTCTGGTCAGCCTGACTTCAGGGTCAGTGTCTGGTCTGTCTCCTTGAGCTCCTTTCACATGGTTGGAGGGGAGGGGGTGAAAAGGAGGGGCCAGAGATGGGGGGGAAGAAGACAGAGAAGGGACAGAGTGTGTGTGTGTGAGAGAGAGGCCAAGCAGTTCCCAAAGATGGCACAGAAGAAGGTGGAAGGTAACCAGGCTTTGCAGCCAGACAGAGCAGGGTTCAAATCTTCACTCGGCAGAATGAACTCAGGGAAGAGGCAGCGCTTTGTATGCAATTGGGGGTAATAAATTGTAGATCCCTCCTCTGGCACCTTCAGTCTCAAGAGAATCACCAGTAACTAGTTTGATGGAATTCTGTCTACTTGAAAACTGTCTGAATTGGTGACATTTGTCATAAGAAGGAAGACTGCATCACTAGATACTAGGAAACTCATTTAAAGCAGGGATGGGCTCACCCTGGGCTTCTCCCCAGCGCCCAGGTGCTTGGAACTGGGCATTGCTCTCAATCCCCGTTTGATATGTGGGTGAACCCAAACTGCTAAGGGATGCAAGATGTTCTGGGAAAAAAACAAAACCCTTTCAAAGCAGAATAGGTTTTTTTTTGAGTACTTGTTATTTCATGAGAGTTACAGCAAAAGCCATTATTTGGAAAGAAAAGTGATTAAAGTTTTTGTAATGAGTTCTAAAACAAGTAAAGTAACAAATGGTTATTCAACGGGAAAGTAAAAAAGAAACTAGACCGGATGGAATCGGAGTGTCAGGTGAAAAGTTTGGTGGTAAAGCACAGAAGGGTAGAAGATAGGAACTGAGACAGGCCACATGCTGTGCATGCTACCTGCATTGTAAGCTAATGAAAATAAAGCCACGTGCTGAGAGCAGAACTGTCACTTTCAATTGCTCCAAATTGTTTTGCTTGTCTCACAAAGTGCTTCAAACACATCAAATGCACTTGCCTTTCTGACGACGCTGCCTATAACAAGACTGGAAATTAATAGTGGTTTTTGAATTACTCTCAAACACACAAACAAAACATCATCCTTTTTTCTTTTTTTTCAGATGGGACACTTTCCCAAGATGACCTAACTCTAGGATAGCTAAATCCATTTAAAATAAACATTCAAAATAAACTCACCTCAGGGCCGACACAAGAAATAAAATACACATTTACTGGGATCCCAAATAATGTTACAGGTTAAGGCTTAAAAAGAATAAATAAATAAATAACTTAAAAAAAAGACTTTTAGTATAATCTTACCCCATTCCACTTTTCTTTTTGGTATTATATCTGTACTCTTGGGCTGTGCTGGTTTGTTGGAATTTTCCCCACTTGTTTAATTTATTCTAGTTAAAAATTTATAAACTTTTCAGTAATGCACCCAAACATTAAAAACTTAGATGCAGTCACGACAGCATTGATTTCTTGAACTCCTATAACTGTGTGCACCAAGGAACTAGCCGTGGCACCTCCTTAATTAAATAAATTCCAGGATGTCTGCTGACTGGATTTGTCAAGACTTCGGGGAGTCAGTGATCACTCACGTTGGGATGAAAGGATAGGACACACAGCAATTTCTAACGGCAACTACATTAATTTTTCCCCTCTTTGGGAATTGTGAAATTAAGTTTGGGGGTGAAGAGCAGTCCTTTAAAGCTTCCATCTTCTCTTCTCCCCTGATAACACCTGGTCTAGGTTTCAGTCGCTGCCTGAATGACCTGTGACAAAGGGAAATGCAGAAAGCAGAAACCAGGTTGGCCTCATTCAAATGTTAGTGGGAGAACTAGGAAGATGAGGAAGGGCTGGGAGGGTGAGGCTGGCATAGTGGGGTTACTGTCCAACCCCTCACAGCACAGATAGAAAATAACGCTCAAAGGGTGGGCTTCGTTTGTTGGGAGGCTCTCAGGGACCTACATTCCACACTTTCTGACTCCTAGGCAACATCTTTCCATTCCTGAGCTCTTCTTTCATCTGTCACTAATTAATGTAACCTTTATTTTTATTGTGGTAACATATACATAACGCACACTTGACCATTTTCACTATTTTTAAGTGTACAGTTAGTTCGGTGGCATTAAGTATTTCACATTAGTGTGCAACGATCACCATCTTACATCTCCTTAACTTTGTCTTCTCCAACTGAAAATCTGTATCCATTAAACAGTAACTCCCCCTTCACCCTCCCTCAGCCCCTGGCAACCACCATTCTGCCTTCTATTTCTACGAATTTGCCTATTCTACGTACTTCATATAAATACAATCATAAAATCACTGTCCTTTTGTGTCTGGTTTATTCCACTTAGCATATTTTCAGGGTTCATCTATGTTGTGGCATGTGTCAGAATTTCCTTCTTTTTAAGGCTGAATAATATTCCATTGTATGTATATACATTTTGTTTATCAATTCATCTGTTGGTGGACATTTGGGTTGCTTCCACCTTTTGTTATTATGAATAATGCTGCTGTGAACACAGATGTATAAATATGTGCTTGAGCTCACATAACCTTCAATCTAGCAACTTCCCCCTTCTCTGGGGTCACTATGATCATCTCTAAAATGATGGTAGAAGGACACAGACCTTCTTGAGTACTCCATTTTCTACTACTATGATCATTCCTCCATGGACCACCCAGTATTTCACTAAGCTGGCTGCAGATAGCTGCTAACCCAGCCCAAATGTAGGGAGATACAAAATGAATAGCTTTGCACTCAACGTCAAAGGTTTCGACTTCCTTCCTGGCCCTGGGGATTCCAACTGCATACAGGAAATGAGATCTGCTCGAGGACCCCGGCAAGTTCCCTCTCCTGCTCTCTCCTCCAAGTGTTTCCTCCATTGGGAATTCATCCTGAGCAAAGACACTTAATTCAGCTCAACCGGACAACCACTACGGAGCACCAGGATCTATCCTTGGTATCCACAGACTTGATCTTGGCATCCCTAAAGGTATTTTTCTTTGGAAGATACTGAGACTTGATCTTGGCATCCCTAAAGGTATTTTTCTTTGGAAGATACTGTGATGGAAGAATCAGTTAATTCGCTGAAAAGGAAAAAGGAAAAGTATATGGAAGCAGAAGAAACATCTCCTGGCACGTTTGTTCACATTTGCTTGACTGCAGAAGCCTCCACACTCTGCCCGGCTGTTCCACCCTTCCTTTCAGGCAGGATTTAAAATATCTACTGAGCTTGCTTTGCAAAGCAATGAGAGAGCCCCCTGTATATCTCAATCTGGCTCCTGGCTTCCCTAGCCATCCCCTCCTACAAGTGCCCCACGGCAGAGGCGGGCGCTCCCCTCTGACTCCACACTCCCATAATGAAAAGCAAGACTGTCGAGACCCCCACCCCAACCCCCATGCGGAGTTCCAGTCTAAAATGACTTTTTATGGCCAAGTTACTGATTTCCCTGAAGACAGCGACTTATAATGGAAAAGTGGGCATTTAACGCAAGTGCTCTTTGTGTAATGGTTTTGCATCAGCGTTCTGAGAAGCAGGCAGCCACAAAGTTAACATACCGTGTTTTCTAGCAGGGACAGAGGGGAAGGCAGGAAAGAAAAGCTGCTGAAAACAAAAGGTCATTTGATTTGATAACATTAAGAGAACGTTAGATGTGTGCTCCTTGACCTGGCCTGCATACGCACAGGGTCATTCTAATCAGACAGGCCAGTGTCTGTCCGGTGGGCTCACCCTGCCCTGGAGCCCGTGGCATCGAGTCCTATCAGTATGTGACAGCCCAGTGGACCAAAAGCCGTGGAATTTCACATGAGTTCAGAACTTCCGACAGCGTGATTTGATAAAACTCCCAAACCCACAGCAGCCAGTTGTGTGGGCAAACTATTCATTTTATATTCACCTCCTTGTCGTGTTAGTGCAGAGGTCATCTAAAGAGGAGGCCTAATTAATCACACTGTCAGAGGCAATGAGGAGGAGCATGTTAATAGGACTTTTATTTCACCCAGGAAAGCGGCGGCCTGACAGGGACCAGGAAATATGGCCTGGGTGTTGCTGTTTATTAGCGATGCTGGGATCGGTGGTAACAGGAGCCACGCAGTGTGCGGTTGATAAAGTGCAGGGTGTCAAGCAGCAGCAGCAACTCGAAATTAGACTGACAAGAGCCAGCACTGGGCTGATATTGATAGCTGAGAAATAGGAAGCCAGGTGCCCAGGGGCACTGCGGGGAGGGTCCACAGCCAAGAGGAGTCCGTGCAGTTAGGTGGGGGCAGGGAGAAAAGGCAGAGCTTGGATTCCGTCCTCTGCTGATAGGTGAAAGGGTCTGCTTCCCGGTGGATCATTACTTCATTCCACCAGTATTTCTCCAAAGGCTCCTTGCACCAGTCCCTGTACCAAGTGCTGGGATGCAAAGATACACAAGACGCCAATGCTATGGTTCTGTTGGGGAGCAGACTGCCGCCTTAAAATATGAAGAAAGCTATCTTTATTCAAAAGAGAAATTCGTATCTGCACTCAAGATACAAAATTAACAATGTCGGGGGTTTACAGAATTGACACTCAGGAACATGGCTCAGAATCCCTTGTCCACTGTCAATACCGACTACTGAGGGAGTATGTTGTCAGAGGTGAATGAGCATCATTTGTGGGGAGAATGAGCCAAATCACAAGCCATGTTCACAACAGGGATCTCCAGTGGGGGACTGAAGATGTCTTCATGTCATTCACACTGAAACCCATCTACGCTTCTTGCAGCCACATCCCAGATGCTAAGGAAAGAGCCAGGTGTTTCTAAAAGATCCGAACAACAGACACAGAAAAATAATAGCTACATATGTGAACATCCTTGGACCCTACTCTGCACCCAGGTTTTGCAGTCAACACTTTAATGGCATATGTCTTAATGGGGGTTTTCAGTTTGCAAAGAATTTCCACACAAGTCACATTTCACCCTCAGAGACACTCTCTAAAAAGGAAGAGAGAAAATATTAGCCCCTTTCTCTTGAAGAGGTAATGAGCTTGGAGGTCTGCCTCAGTGCCACATGGGTGGTAAGCAGGACAGTCTTGAACTTGGTCTCGTGGCTCTCTGCCTTCCCAGGATCATTTTTAATTTTTGCATTTACAGGATTCAGGAACTATCCCAATGGATCCTTGGAAAATAATCTGTGGGCAGCATGGTACCATGAGATGGGAGAGTAGCAGCTTGACACGTAGCAAGAGTCACCTGGGGTCTCCTCCCAGCCCACCACTAACTAGCTGTGAGGATTTGGGCAAACCTCTGCCCCTCTCGGGGCCTCGCTTCTTCCTGCTTGTAAAGATGATGATGGAATCCTTGACAACACGATCTGTAAGCTACTTTCCAACTCTGACACTCAATGGGAAGCTCCATCTCACTCCTTTTTGCCTTCCTTGCTTCATCTTTTAGCGCTTTTACAACATTCTGGAATTAGATGTGACAGCGCTTGGTCCCCCTGCTGACCTGACTCACGTGCAGCAGGAAGAGAGGTCTCCGACGGAGGGCAGTGGTCTTTGTGGGCAAGTAGCATCTGTTATGATGAATAATGGAGAGTCTGAATGCCCAATGCCCTCCTATTTATCATGTACACCGGGCTGATTCAGAACCTTTGCTACTGAGGAATCTCTATCTTAGGGCCACAACTTCTGTCTACAGGGAAACCCCTACCCTATCATGTCACTCCATGGAAAATGCTATTTTAATATTAAAGGAAGCTTGTTTCCAGGAATGTCTGCTGGACTTTTACCATTTTCATGTGTGTTCCAACAATGTTAGAGGAACTTTCCAAAGAATACAGTGCTTTATGCAGTGGGCCTCATTATCACAGAATTTAAAGGGCTGGAGGTGGCATTTTTTAAAATCTCCCTGACTGACAGGCTGCCGTGGGGGCAGGGATCAGTTGGAACTTTGGAGGCATTCTGTGCCCTAGTTCCCACTCTCCATGTAACTCGATGCCATCGTGGGCAGGTCGTTTAACCTTAATTTCTTAAATTGAGAATGGAATCACACCAATTAAGCCTGCCTCAAAGGAGCTGGGGAGTAGAAGGGAGCCCTGAGATCCCATTTCCTGCCTCTTCTCATTTTGCCCTTTCTGCTCATTTAATGCTGCCTCAAACCACCTCAATTGGTCACTACTGAATAAAAGCAGAAATCAGTCCGTTTCATGTCTCTGCTTAATCTTCAAGGGCTTTTCACTGCCTAAGAATAAACCCCACATTCCTGATCTCCGCATAGAGTCCTGGCCGGCACCTACTGCTCTGGCTGCACTGACCCCTGGGCGCCCTTTACCCTTTCACCCCAGTCTCCTTCATCTTGTTATTTCCTGTTCCCAAGGCCTCCTCTCTCCAGCACTGCCAAGTGGCCAGAGTTGAGTCATCCTTCAAGATCTGGCTTAAACAGGACCCCGTCCAGGGGTGTATGGCCCTGTCATGGTCCATCTTGCAGTATGAACACTTCTCTGTACACATCCATGAGGACCTTTATCCGGGCAGTCTCTGCAGTATTGTCATTACGATGTTCTAGGTCCTCTCCCTCCCCTCACTCTATCAGCATTTCTCTTGGGGTCCTTGCATCAGGATTACCTGATTTGCTCGTTAGAAACAAAGACTCTTGGGTCTCATTCAAACTCACCGAATTACAACCTCTGGAGGTGGGTGCGACTTGTGCTTGTGGAAGGTGAGAATCACTTCACTTGGGTGTGAGCTCTCATGTGGCAGGAGTCATACCTGATTTGCTGTGTGTTCCAGAACCAAGCACCGTACCTGGCACTCGAACATTTGTGAAAGAGTGAACACAGGCAAGTGAAGTCTGAGGATTTGAGGTGAAAATGAGTTGCCCTAGGATGTCATTCTGTCTTGCAGTGTGGGGCTATAGAAAGAGCTCAGAGCGCATGGCCCGCTTCTCTGTCAAGGACAGTGGGAATTTACAACAACAGTGGGTCTGAGAAAGAAGGGCATTGGGGGGTGACTGCCGATGGAGACAGTGCCAAGGGGATCCGCCTGGCTGAGGATTTAGAGCAGACAGGACCCCTCATCCAAATGTGACTTCCTAGAAAAATCAGCAGGCGTTCCTTGCAAGGATGTACAATCCAGTCATGTGCTCTGGACCCCGAAGGGAAACAGCCCCTGTGACAACTCAGAACATTAAATAAATACAAAAGGCTAGACTACCTGTAGCTAAAATCAAGCCTCTAGGGACAACCACATAGAAGCCGATGGATTCCCTGGGACCCTTGCACTGAAAAGAGAATGTGGGGTCCAAGCCTGAAGGGGTCTGATGTCGCATCAAGCTGAGGCTCAGCCTGGGAAGCCTCCACACCTGGAAGGGGCTCCAGAAAGACATAGGGAAGCGGCAGGGGTGGGTGAGCTGCCTCGGTGTTATTTGCTGGCCCTCAAGCATCCTTTAATTTAGGTTTCTTCTAAACAAAGTCTTTCAACTGAGGCTTTGCAGGGCCCCTAACAAAATGAAGATGGAGACCACTTTATTTTATTTTGGGGACAATCAAATTTCTCTCCAGTAGGCCAATTTCAAAACTGCCTAATTTTGTAAAAGGTATACCGCGGCCCCGACACTTGCCTTTGGCTGCCTATGGTGACATTCGCACTGAATTGGTTTCCTTAGACATTAGGAAAATAACTGATTTTCCCTTCTTCTGGGGAAAATTTCTGGTCATTTTCTACAGTTTGCTCTGTGATTTCGAAATGGCAGATTTCACTGGACACTGATCAGACCAAGCAGAGAAAATGGTTTTTTCGACTCTGAGCTTCCCCAGTTGGCTCCAAGGGGCAGATGCCTCCTGCTATGGCGAACCTGATCACGGCTGGCTGGCCAGGAATCCTGGACTTGGTCTCTCTGGGGCTGGCTCTGTTTCCCTGAAATACTGGGACAGCATTTTAATGACATCTGCATGCAGCAGGAGTCAAGGAGGAAACTTCCGGTGCTCTCCCAAGTCGCTGTAGTTCACAAAGGAGGTCAGGGAGTGTCATTTCTTTCCCAAAGAGGTCATCCCGGATCTTGTCTTCCGGCCACACACACCTTTTGTTTCATACATTTCTTTGAGCTGGCAACTAACTTCTTCACAAGATTCCAAAGAGAAGGGAGCTTCTTTTTCTTTTGGCAAGGAGACTATTATTGCTTGAAAACTAAAGAGATATCTGCATCTTAATTCCCATGACATTGCTCCAGGAATCTTATTTACAGTATGATAAAAACCCGGTCCATTCTTACAGCCTCATTAAAGCCAAGCCTCATTTAACTAGTAGGACATTTTTACAATGGGTGTACTGGCGTACTATGATAAATGGCTGTCTAACATCTTTCAACAATGGCAGGACTACAGCCACACCACGATGTGTATAAACACAGCATCAGTTTAACAATGCACAGGGCTGAATAGCAGGAAGCGAAGGCAAGCATTTTCCTTGAGCATTTGTGTGTGTGTGTGTGTGTGTGTGTGTGTGTGTGTGAGAGAGAGAGAGAGAGAGTAGGGGTAGGGGGAAGGAGGTGGGAAATTCACTGGAGGAAAAATTCACGAATATTTTTAACAAGTTTAATATTTTGCTGGGGAGGGTAAAGATGACCTTTGAAACTCATGACCTAATTTTTAAAAAGTTTTCCTGAAATTTGATCATTTGATTCTTGAAAGATAAAAAGGGCTAGAAATAGAATGAAAATGACCTTGTTCTCTCTCCTTCTATATAAAAAATCTTATACCTGAGAAATGAACAAAATGACTTGTGAGTCTAGGCGACTCACCATTCTGGAAGCTGAAGTCCAACTTGCTTATTCAAGAGAAGGGACAGGTTGCTGGGCAAATCAAAACAACTGGCGCCAAGCTGGATCCCGAAGATCAAAGACTTTTTTATTTAATTTTAACCAGAGGGTCTACAACAGGGGTCCTCAAACTTTTTAAACAGGGGGCCAGTTCACTGTCCCTCAGACCGTTGGAGGGCCGGACTATAGTTTAAAAAAAACTATGAACAAATTCCTATGCACACTGCACATATCTTATTTTGAAGTAAAAAAACAAAACGGGAACAAATACAATATTTGTATTTGCATGTGGCCCGTGGGCCGTAGTTTGAGGACCCCTGGTCTACAAGCTCCGCATTTTTTCTCTGTGCTAGAGAATCTAACCATCACCTTTATATTAAATATCACTGGGGCCTCTTCCAGGTACCCGGGTGCCAAAGGGTGAAGCATAAGGCTTCCTAAATTAGGGAAGAACCTTAAATGTACTAATACATTTAGATCCTCCCCGGATTCTCACTGGCCTCTGATATAACTTCATAGCAAATGCTGTTGCATAACTGGACAGAGTAAAGCCTCTAGTGTTTACGCCGGGGACTGGGGTCTGACTTTCTGTCTAAATGAAATTTCCCAGTTGTCCCAAGCAGTCTTTACCTGGATTCCACGCTAGCAGTTTGAAATGTCACGACGTATTGCTTCAGTGACAGGTGAGCCAAAGCCAAAGCAGTTGGCTGGCACTCAGAGCAAACAGGCCTGGGAATAGGCTGGGGTGCTCTCCCCCCTCTCCTTGGGCGCTGGCCCAGCCTCTGTGCCACCAGGCGGCACTGCCAAAGGGGACCCAGAAGCTCTGCAGGGACCCTGTCACAGGCTGACCAGGAGGGATGGTGCACCACTGTCACCAAAAAGAAAGAACATTCGATCTCTCTGTCTCTTTCCCTATCTGCGCTTTAAGGATAAAAGGCTGCCTTTTGGAGCCAGTTTTGGCAACAGCCCTATTTTTGTTATTAGAATATACATTTAGAACTAAAATTAGTATTCCATCAAGCTAATTTTCATTGTGTTAGAAGAATTTCAAAAGCTAAGTACCTATCTTTACGTTACTTGCAGTGCCTTGGTGTTTATCTTCTTTTTAATACCAAAAGGCAGCTTCTAGAACCTCTGCCTTCCTTCCCATAGGGGAGGGGAGGTAATCAGAAGGCATGTCTGCAGGCCTCAACAGTGTAAATCAATTAAGCATTGCTATTCCCCCCAGGAAGCCATCCCCTTGCAGATCAGCCTGGCTTAGTATGATGAGATATGGGAGCTCCCTGCTCACAAAGGTACAGATTCCTCACCTGGACAGTCCTGCCATGACCAGAGCAGCCTCTGGGCACATCCAGGACTTGCTAACCTGCCAGGCATTCTCTTCAGCTCTTCGAGACTGATATTTGGATGCTCTGTGACTCAGTTTCCCCTCTCTGACATAGACAGAACACTGGCCTGGGTAATGTTTCATCACACCCTGAATTCAAAGCTTCCAGGTCCTGCTTTTGAGGTAGAGCGTCCATTCTAAGAATTTAAAACTCATTCCAGACACGATCTTAGTCGTTCTTTACAAATATCATTTTTTCATAGAAAACCTGCACTAGTATGAATAAGGGAGGAAACCTTGTACACATTCCTTTAGTTTTGCTTGTTGTTCCCCATAAGAACGAGCAAATAAAGAATCTGGGGAAATTCACCTGGAGAAGAGACAACAAGGAGAGCACCAAATTCCCTTTGAATGTCGGAGGAGCTATCAGACATGTGGACTAAGGCTTAGGTGGATATGGGTTCAACCAAAGAAGGTTTGTGTAGAACATAATGCCTTGCCTGACGAATGGTCCCCAGTTGAGAGGAACGAAGGCAGAGCAGCGCCAGAGGAGGGGATGAGCACCCAACCAGCAAATCAATCCTGACCATATAGGGGGTAACAAGTGTCCTGGTCACATTCCATATACTGCTTGGGAGGTTAAGCAGAGACTGGATGAGTTCATTCTCATTCTCTCTGTCTCTGTCTCTCTGTCTCTCTGTTGTGTGCACATGTGTAATAAAGGTATGCTGCAGAGGCACTGGATGACTAGATAACATTTAAGAGATGTTGCAATCTGAGGTTTTATAACCCTAAAAATCAAATGGAAATAAGAATGGAAAGAAATGGCCTAGCCTCCATTCCCATTTTTTAGCCCACTTTTATTTTTTGTAGGCACAGTATATCTACTTTAGGCCTTTCCGATGTATTACACAGTGCCATAATGGTTTCCTATACACTAGTAAGACCCTTCCATCAGTATTGTCTTTCCAGGAAGGTGAGGCTCTTAAAGCACTATGCGAGCACTGATTATTCATGCAACCACACAGCAGCAACGTGAACAAAAACTGGTAAGACTGACAAATACACAGCAATAGGCACTAATTCCCACCTGGAGTAAAAGTGATCTACAGCCCTGTTAAAAATTAATACCTCATCTAGAGGAATAAACTGTAGATAGAAAATTCAGTGCCTGGCAGGGGTCAATCTTCTTCTTAGGCTTCATTTGATAAATTTTATTTTCAGTCCTTTAAAGGGGATGGGGGGTTCACTCACAGGGTTTCAGTCTGTCTGAGAAAAAGACTCATCAGCTTTTATGGAATGAACCCACGTGCTCTGAGAATGCACACCCAACACTACTTCCTGGACATGTTCTAAGGAAAACAAGAAAAGGTGGGGACACCATGGGGTAGGTTTTCCCTCTGGTCTGTGACAGGGTTCTCTCTGAGACTGGATCCTTAAAGATGATATGCACCCATGAGAAAATCTCACAAGGATTTTCTCACTCATATGTTAGTCTGACATTTTGACTTTCACTTTTTCAAAAACAGTCCTTTCTTTTTAAGTTGCTGAAAGCCGATATTCTCCTTAAGTCCCCTTAAGTCATGTGAGTACCTTAAAATGACCCCTTGGTATTCTGAAATTGTTGATATGTGCCCCAAGTTTGTAAAGTTTCAGATCCTAATCATATATCAAAAGTAAATAAAGCTCCATGGAAGAAAGCTAGTATTTACTCAATGCTCACTAAATTTCAAGAATCGTTACATACACGATCGCATTTAATCTGCAAACTAGCTATTTCACAACCTTTATGTTGATGAGGCTCAGAGAGGAAAAGTAACTTGCTTAGGGTCACACAGCTAGTAAATCACTAAACCAGGCCTCACACACACTTCTACGTCCAAAGCAACACTCTTCCCAACACACCAGAGGATTGCAGTAATGTCTGCAGTATAATGGCATTCTCGAGTTAGCAATAAGCATCATCTTGGGTTTATTTGTGGGACACCACATTCTTATTTGGGGGTTAATTCAGAATCTATGTTCCCAGAGTGAAGATATAGTTGGGTAACAGAAATGAACCAATATGTATTAAGTTCCCAATTTCCAAATGTCCAGTGCAACCTCTGATGCTGCAGCACCTAACGTTTACCGTATAAGGTATTCCTGGAACGTAAGACAGGGAGCCCTTCCCATGGCATGTGATTCACGTCACAGTGGAAGGAGCCCCTCACTTGAGTGCCAAAGCCCTGCCTGGGCTCTCATTCTGGCTCTTCCAGATCAGCACCTGCCATCACTTCTCAGTCTGTTTTCTCTTGTGCTAAATGAGAGACGCAGAGCAGATGATCTCAAGGGTCCTTTTCAGTTCCATGCATGAGAAAATATTTGAGGTTGGGACAAAAAAAGGTTAAAACATGAAATAAGGAAGCATGAAATGTTAGAGATGGAAAGAAACTCGGAGATCAATTAGTACAATATTTTGATTTTATACTTAAACAAAGGGAAGGCCAAAGCCATCCAAAATTATACTACTAGGAAGTGGACCATCTATATAACTGAGTTTCCATCAACCCTCCTTCTACAACCCAGAGTAGAACCAGCTTAAAATGACACATAATTGAAGGGAAAATATTTTAAAAATCAGTAAAAAAAACACACACCACAATTGTTATATCTCCGCCAACACAGATCATGAATTAACTGGACTTTAATTTATTTTCTCCCCACTTTTATAGGAAAGATGTCCCCAACAGGTGTCAATTTATAAAAAGTGATCCTGCCCTAACCAGTTTACTCAGTGGATAGAGCGTCGGCCTTCAGAGTAAATAGTCCCAGGTTTGATTCCGGTCAAGGGCATGTACCTTGCTTGTGGGCACATCCCCAGTAGAGGGTATGCAGAAGGCAGCTGATTGATGTTTCTCTCTCATCGATGTTTCTAACTCTCTATCCCTCTCCCTTCCTCTCTGTAAAAAATCAATAAAATATGTTAAAGAAAAAAGTGATCCTAAGAATAAATACACAGCCAACTCAAACACCTATAGCTTCAAAGGCAGCTGTTCTCACATTTTAATGAGCATAAAAATCACCCTGCATGCTAAAGTGTGGGTTTCCTGCCCCCGCATTCCAAAGGTTCTGATTTACGTTGAGGCAGGACCCAGGCATGGATTAGAGGAGCGGAGGTTGAGACGGAGACCTGTATTCAGGAACTTCATGTTCAAAAGCTAGATAAGTGGGGTCAATAAAATTTTGTTAATTATGGTCACCTGGAGGCAACAGACGACCCTGATTTAAAATTCACAGGGCAATTGTGAACAGTTATTAAAATAAATGAGTTTTTCATTTAATCTTCAGAAATTTAAACTTTACCCAAACACTCCACCCACCACAGATGACTGTTTATCAGTGTTGGGTTACTTTCTGTGCACAATGTTATTCAGCACATTCACAAATAAACCCAGTTTCCTAAAGTGGGACTTTCATGGGACCATGGAATATCTGGTTTAACACAGACAAAGTCACTATGACAACGCTAATTGTATAATAAGAAAACCCATAAACATCCAAGCAGAGAAAAGAAAAGCTAAACTCTAAGTTTTAACAATACCGCGTCTCGTGAGGTTTCTCTGCAATTGGAAATGTTCAGTCTTCATAAGAAAGAAGCCTTTGCAGCCCCTTTAGGTCATGTTATAAGGAGAGGCCTTGACAAGATCATAAAATATTCAGTGTAGCAGCTTTCGAATCCACCAAGTTTCACACAGAAGCCCTTTCTCTGGGTCATATTATTCCAACATGTACCTCGAGTTACCAGAGTTACATGAAATTGGAAATAATAATTCTCCTGCCCCCTCCTCTTCAGCCCTAACTGCCATGCGTGCAGTCAGGTTGGATTACATAGACCAGCATCAAACATTTTTCTCTCTGGAAATCCTGGGAACATGTGGATCAGGACAATCAGTTTTGTCCAAGGGTGGCAACTGTTTTCAGAAAGCCAAATGGACCCTCTTTTTCCAGAAATGAAGAGACATGGTTTGAACTATCTGGAGACCAACAGCAGCAAGGAGCGCTTAGGTGAGACTCAGACTGGTGTTGGTTCCATTTTGTAAGACCCTGGGCATTTTATACTTGGCACACCAAGACCAGGGGTGCCCTAAAATGAAGCAGCGATGGACAGATGAAAGTTCCATGCCCTGCTTCTAGCATTTTCTGTTTATATCCAGAGGATCCTGTGTTCTTTGTGAAAGCTGGCTTTTCTTTTTTATATCTGTTATGCCATATTTTTTCTTACCTTTTTTAAATGTCCAAATTGTATTTGAAATGGATAGTGACGTACATATTCTAAAAATATCCCAATATCACAGCATCCAGAATTAATCAATTTTATGTCTTTTAAAATTTTTTTCACTTCTTTACTTTTTTAAAAAAATTTATATTTATTGTTGAAAGTATTACAGATATGCCCCTTTACTTCCCCATTGACCCCCTCCACCCTGCACCCACCCCCAACCCAGGCCTTCACCATACTATATTGTCTGTGTCCATGGGGTATGCAAAAATGCATATAAGTACTTTTATTTTTTTTATGCATTTCCGCTTTCCTTGACCACAATGAAAATGTGGAGTCCAATCCCCCACCCTCTTAAAATGGAAGAAAACCCTTACTGACGAGAATCAGGAATCTACAGTCCCATATTTCTGGGGGGTAGGGTGGGGTAGGAATTCTATCAGCTAAAAAGAACCTGATAGATTGCAGATGGAAATGTAAAATGGTGCAGCTGCTGTGGAAATGGCATGGTAATTTCTCAAAAAATTAAACATGGAATCACTATGTAGTCCAGCAATTTCACTTCTGGCTCTATACCTCAAAAAAGTGAAAGCAGAAATTCAAACAGATACGTGCACGCTCATGTTCAAGGCAGCATTATCCACAATAGCCCATAGGTCCATTGGCAGATGAACTGATAAACGAAATACAGCATATACATACAAAGGAAGGGAATTCTGACACATTCTAGAACATGGATGAACTTTGAAGACATTATGTTGAGTGAAACAAGCCAACCCTAAAAGGGCACATCCTGTATGATTCCGCTTACATGAGTTACCTGGGTAGTCACACTTATACAGACAGAAACTAGAATGGTGGCTGCTAGGGCTTGGGGGTTAAGGGAAATGGGAGTTACTGTTCAATGGGTATAGAGTTTCAGTTTGGAATGATGCAAAAGTTCTGGACACGGTGGCGGTGATGGGTGCATGACAATATGAATGTACTTAAGGCCACTGAACTGTACACTTAAAAATGGTTAAAATGACAAATTTCATGTTATGTATTTTAATCACAATAAAAAAAAACCTGGTAGGGAAATAGTGATGCCAGACCAGAGAGCCCATGAATGGGACTCGGTTAGCATTTCATTTGTGCCACAGCACAGTTAAGTCTATCCCTGCAGGAGTGGAAAGGATGCTACTGCCTCACACCCCAACATCAGGACAACGAGTAGAAGCCCTGAAGGCTGTCAAGATTGCTACAGGATAAAGAGATGGATGTGAATGGCTCAACAGTACAAAGCGCAGCACCCAGAGACAGGAGTGGGATGAAAAGGACCTTAAAGAAGAGAGAATGTCCCCTGGAAGTTTACTACAACAGTTAAATCTTCTTTAGAAAGAGTGAATGTTCTTTAAGTCTTCCCATATTTAAAGGAGAGCAACTTGACAATTTAATCTCCAGATTTCCTCAAGTCTTATTTCAGGTTCTGCAGGTCATGTACTTCTTATTACAAATAGAAACGTAGCTATGTTACAAATGATCCTGTGTAAACATTTAGGCAGAGGTGCTGGGCACTCACTGTCTCACCTACATTCATCTGACCAACTTGTCAATTGTAATTCAACAAGTTTGTAATCCTCCTTCATGTGTTGCCAGACTCAGGGGGGTCTGGGAAGTGGGGTATGTGGGGAGACCAGGGAAAATATTGCAGTTACCCATACAGCGATCTGCATGAAAGAACCCGGAAAAGTTTGCCGTGGTTCTGGGCACATTTTGAGAACATAAAACCTTAAGTTCACATTCAACACCTGTTCTTCATTACCCTCTATTTTCTGGGGTAAAGACACCCCCGTTACCAGGGAGCAATCAAAGATACAAACATTCCTTTAACTTAACAATCATCTGAAAGCAGCAAAAAGCAGAATGCAAACAAAACCAATCCTGCAAGCACCAATCCCCAGCATGAGCTCCTTTATGTTATTCTATAACCCATCTGGAAAGAGAGAAAAAGAAATCATCCTAACTTCCAGATCCAACTTGGGCATGAAGGAATATGAAGGCTTCAGTTTATGCTCTGCATAAAAACCAATGCATAAGAAATGCAAATAATTTAAAATAATGCAAAGTTACCAAGGGTCTTTTTCAAAGTACATTCAGAAATATTCCTAAAAAGGAAAGGGGAAATAAGTCACACTTAAGTATTATGTTAAACAATTACTTCCTTCATTTAGGGGGGAAAATTCTGTTTCTATTTCTGGCCCTCAGTCTATTTTCCTGGAGTAGATCTCCAAAAAGAAGCTTACTAACGTCCAAGTACTTGCAAACAAGGAGTCCAATAATATCCCATTCCCATCCACTCTAACATCCACATAACTGATCAAATAAAAAGCCACTGTAGTAGGTTTAATTGATGGAAACTGAAATAAATAGATGTATTTATTACCCACATGGCAAAAAGTATGGAAAAGGGCACAGTCCCTATCATCTGGGATTTATTTGATGGATGGAAAGTTTAATAAGAATCTAAAAAGGCACATATGAAGAGATTTTAAATCTGGGGGAAAAAAGGGTCATACAGTAGGGAGTGGGTTGGGGAAAAGTATTAACTGTTGGAGGAAAGAAAGATGGATTTTCCTAAAGAACCTGTGGTTTAGAAAAAGACAAATACAATAGTTAAGAATAGTTGAGTGACTTTAGAATCGAATCTGTCAATGTGCACTCCAGGTCCCTACCCACGCCCTGCAGAGCAGATCTCTGGGCACAGGTGGGCATCTGCAGCACTTTCATATTCTCCATGTAAGTCTTCTGTGCCTTCCAACTTGGGAAACCCTGGCCGGGGACTTTAAACTTACAAATATTCGAACTCATAAAAGAGAGAGATGTAATAAAAGTCCCTAACACATGGTCTCCGTACAGATTTGTCACTCAGAAAGGTTTCTCAGTCATGTATTCAGGCCAACTGTGAAATATCAGTTACAATAGAATACTGAGAACCACTGAAAAAAAATAAACACCAAGTAATTGTGATTGTGTAGAGGAAACGAGCTTCAAAGGGGAGCTGTCCACTTCCTGCTCCCAGTAAGCAGCTCAGAGTGGGCCCTTGTTAGTTGCTTTCCCACGCTCATGCTTCCATTTCCCCACAACCCTGGCTTCCAGTTGGGGACCCATGGTAAGCTGACTGCACGTCACGCCCAGCAAGGTATAGCTTGCAACCGAGGCTGAGGCCATTAGTGCATTCCATCCCTTTATCCCTGGTTGTGGGTACAAGGATGGAGACATGGCCCAAGTCAGCCCACAGGGCCAGCTTCAGGATTTGGCTGAGTCTGCCTCCGTCCTACATGCGGTCTCTTTCCCTGTTAGTCCCCAAAGCCAGTGGCAGCCACTTGGAAAGCATGAAAAGACATTATGCCTGAGAATGGAGCCAACCTCTAAGAAATGGAAAGGGAGAAACAGTGTCACAGTCACTTGTTAAGGCCATCTTCAAGCCTCCTCTAAAGCCATATCTACCTTTGAATTTTTCTAATAGGTGAGCCAATATGGGTTTGTTCAAGCCAGTATGGGTTATGGCTACACTTACATTTTTTACTATAGTAAAATATCATTCATCTAAGGCTAGGGTAAAACTTATTCATACAATGTCTAAAAGAACAAGTTTCAAAGACATTTAAACCATTAGACCGGAAGTAGTATATAGAAAGTATTCAATAAAAACTTGATCACTTACATCGATATATGTTATCTTAACCATACAAGCACTCATTACAATTAAATGAAATGATAAATACATATCAGCCTCTTTGATTTGATCTTTTTTCAGAGCCACACGTTACCAGACTTGAGGATTTCGTGGACTAGTAAAATTTCAAGGAATGTTTTAGGTACCCACAAGCTGTTTTTATTCTATCATGAAAGGATGCTAAAACACAAACATGCATACACACTCACATACACACATACCACACTGGTCCATCATCTACCACATTTCATTAAAAACAACAACAACAACAACACACCTAACGCTTAAAATGTAGGGTGACCATAATTTCAAAATAAAGAATAATTCTTCCCAAGAAAATAAGTTGATAACATACAATGAAAATACAACACACAAACACACATTTTCCCCCCTCACTTCATCATCATACCATGAAAGTTTACCTTTTGTTTCTTGATATACTTGACTTAATAAACCATTCTAAAACTTAGGATTTTCACTAATTCAGACGGCTACCTCTCAATCATCTGGACAACCCGTAAGCCTTTCATGTGTCTGTTCTGAGAAGAGTCTCCAACCAAGTTCAGAGAAAAATCTAGGAATAGTCAAAGCTGTGACTTGTTGTTCATCTTCAATCAATTCACTTTTATGGTTTAAATTTTATAAAATCATATACTTTTTATACTTTATTTTATGCTTTAGCTTCTTTTGTGAGCATGCAAGGATTTAGATGAGAAAGTTCTCAAGGAACTTACTGGGTTGGGAAACCCATACTAACACCCATGAGATACCTGGATAGCTGGCAGGCTTTCTGGTACAATCCAACTCAGGTTTGGTATTAAGCAAACTGAGTCTTATTCCTGTTTCTACTACTCACTAGCTACGTGATTTTAGACAAGTTCCCTGTGGGTCTTGGCCTCGGGCTCTACACAATGAGGGTTAGTATACCTTCCTCATAAGGCTGTGAAGATGAAATCAGATGTTCAGCACAGTTTCTGGCACATGGTACACTTTGCACATTAAACGTATCTCAAGTAGTTCAGGCTGAAACTGCATTTAGAGTTCATGCAGGCATGTTCATTAAATAGGTGAAGCTGGAATATTAGAGTAATTGGAAAAAGTGATGGGGTCTATGGCTCATTGGAGCATCCATGTACCACAGAAAACCTTTAAACTAATTTATTTATTTGCTTAAACAAAATACTGTACATGGAAAACAACACATCTGGAGTCCAGATATAGCCCTAATTTCTAGTTTTGGGCCTGTGGCAAGTAAAATGTGAAAAGACAGTGAAAAGAGTTGAGGGTTTCAGTGGACGGAATGTCTTCGAAAGCTACATCCAAGCTTGTAGTAATTACAATGCCTTCCCTGAAGTAGCCACTGGCTAACGCATATTTTATTCCTGTGCACAGCACTATGGGTATCTGATAATCTCATTTTACATTATTTTTATTTTTGGTCCACCTATTTCTTGTTAGAATGGAAACTCCATGAGAGTACAGACTTTGCTCCTCAGCCTGGCAAAAGAAGGTTTCCCATAAATATTTGTCGAGTGACTAAATGAAAGTTCTTATTTGTTCCTGTGGATTTCTACACAGAATCGCTGCTTTCAAATTCAGAATTTTAATTTCTGGAATTTAACAGGTTTATCTCAGCCCCTTGAATGATGACCCAGCTAGGAGAGCAATGTCGACAGCCAGGTAATTCAATACAGGAATTAACAAATGGAGAATTAGTTTCAAAGGTGTTAGAAGAGGAAGTGGATTTAGTAATTAATTGTAGGATGCCACTGTGCCCCCTGGGGCATAGTGACAAAGGGAGGAGGTGTTGTTGCTGGAGGCCAGGACCACCCTGACAGCTGGGACCATAAGGACTCACCCAGCTGGGCCCACTGAGGAAAGGGCTCCCCAGGGAAGCCGGACTCCAGAGCCCAGCTAGAGGTCAGAGAGCAAAGGAGCTGGGAATCCTAGCTGGCAGTGGCCCGTCTGCCCTGTGATGCAGAGAGGGGCAGGACGAGGACCAGAACAGATCTGAATGCAAAGCGCAAAGGATCAGTGCAGCCTCAGTTTTAAAACATTAATACTTTAAAAAACAAAAAATGCATTAAATGTGTGCTCATAAAAGTAAAAAACAAAACAAAACAAAAAAACACAAACAAAAACCATGAATACTGACGGTGCAAGGACATGCAGGGACCCAATCAAAGGCCAGGGCCTGAGCTGGCCCTCTATTATCTTCCCCCACTTTACATGCTTTTGAGAATTCAACTAAAACAGGACTTTTGGGCCCCAAATACCTATGGAATATCTGGATACATGCACTTGAAAAGATAATTATTGAGGCCTGTACCTCCATGCCATTCTGATTCCTTACTCTGAGCCAACTCTACTTGGTAAAACTAGGAGACTATGTCTAAGGCTAAACCTATGTGAACACACTTCTGAGCCTCTGGAGCGACAGTGTGTGTGTGTGTGTGTGTGTGTGTGTGTGTGTGTGTGTGTGTGTAATGTTATAACAAATACTTTAAGCATATACACATAGCTCACATTTTTCCCTTCACACATGACAGACTAGTCAGCAGAAATATTAATCTCTGTTTGTTGTCCTCTGTTTTTCTCTCCCTTATTCCAAGAAGGCCTTTGTGTTCCTTTGCCTCAGGGGTGTTTATATCATGGTTTAAGTAGAAGTTGCCAGAAATACCACCTGCCCCCACCCTTCCTGACTTTTGTTTTCACTGAAGCTAGGTCAACACACTGGGGAAGAGGGCCCTGGGGCCAGGGGTAGAGGTGAAGGATTACAAGAAACAGTCAAGATAAACTGGAGGGGGAACTCTGCAGTTGAGACAGGAGGCCAGTCCGTTCTAGTGAGGCCTGGGCTGG
>NW_005871140.1:2766142-2872866 GCF_000147115.1 Myotis lucifugus
CTCCTTACATTATTATATGACATAGTTGTCATATCCCATCTACAAATGTTATGAACACAAGAATATAACCAGACATATGCAGTTTTGAACATAATCAGTGGGAAAGTAGATTTTTATATCCATCTAGATATAAACCATTCGTTCCCAAAGATCTGAGTTCTCCTCTAGTCTCATTTCCCTTCAAACAGAAAAATGTCCTTTAGCACTGCTTGTGGTTTGGGTTTGGTAACAATAACTTTTCTTTATTTCTTTATTGGAAAATATTATTTTGTTTTTATTCTTCAAGGATATTTTCATTGCCCGTAGAATTCTGGGTTCACTGATTTTTGCCCTCCACGATTTCTGATAAGAAGTTTGATGCCATTTAAATCAATGTTCCCCGAGCCGCAGTTTGCCTACCACTGCCCTATAGGAAATGAGTTGTTTTTCATCTTGCTGCCTAAACTATTTTCTTTGGTTTTCAGCAATTTGACTATGATATCCCTATGCATAGTTTACTTGATGTTTTTCCCTATATGGAGTCCACTGGGCTTCTTAATCTGTAAATGTATGTCTTTCACCAAATTTGGGGATTTGGGAGCATTATTTCTTCAAATAAATTTTTGGTTCTACTCTCTCTTCTCCTATGGGTCTCAATTTTCCTTTATATTAGACCTTTGATATTGTCCAATAGATACCTGACAGAGCTATTAATTTTTTCAATAATTTTTACTCTCTTCTTTATACTGTATAATTTCCATTAATCAAGCATGGAGTTCATCCACTCTTTTTTCTTTCTTTTGGTCTATCTGCTATTAAACCCATGCAATGAATGATGTAATCAGGCATTATACCTTTTCCAAAATTTCTACTTGGTTCCTTATTTTTTATATCACTTCCAATATTTCCTAGCTTTCTATTCACTACAAATATATTGTGGAGACTCTGGATTGTGTTATATTTCTCTGAAGAATGTTCATGATTTGTTTCAGTGGCAATTCACTTGGCTAGAATCAAACTCTAAACTCTGTGGTGGGTGGTGTAGTTCAGTTCTCAATTCAGACTGCATTCAATCTGTCCATGCATGTGTGGCTCAGCAGTCGCCCAGAGACCTGGGCAGAGTTTATGTACAGATTTGGGGGCTCCTTTTAGTTCTCTTTTTTTTTTTCTGAAACTCTCCCTCACTTGTTGGTAGCTCTGATTATTCTAAACTCTTTCAAAAAGTTCCTCCTGCCAAAAAAAAAAAAAAAAGGAGTGCAGGCTCTCCTTTGGAATTTTAGCCACCCCCATGCCATAACTCTAACTATGGCTGCCCTCAGGGCAAAACCAAAGAAATGGAAAACTCACTCTATGCCAGTTGCTTCCTCTAAGTGTCAAATCCCCACCAAAAATCTCCCTGTTTGTGTGTTTGTTCTCCAAAGCCTTAGGTCAGGGGTCCTCAAACTTTTTAAACAGGGGGCCAGTTCACTGTCCCTCAGACCGTTGGAGGGCCGGATTATAGTTTAAAAAAAAACAATGAACAAATTCCTATGCATGCAGCGGGGGCAAAAACACCGGGCGGGCCAGATAAATGTTTTCGGCGGGCCGCATGTGGCCCGCGGGCCGTAGTTTGAGGACCCCTGCCTTAGGTGTTATTTTTTGGATTTCCCTCCCCAGAATTTATAGTTATTTGTGGATGGTTCAATCTGTTAGGCATTTATTCTTCCATAATCGTAGCAGAAACTCAAAGTATCATTTTTATAAAGTTCTACACCAATATTTAGATATGTGTTCATTAAGATACATTTAAAAGAGCTAAAAAAGGATAAAGATAAAGTTCAAATTAATTTACCCCTGGAGAAAAAAGATAGAGGGATAAGAGGAGGGAAACACATAGATAAATACAAATTATTGTCTGAGTTCTAGTGCTCTGGCTGTGTGTGGGGGCTAATGGCTGTTCACTACATTATTCAGAAAAGGATAAATAACATGATAATAATAGGCTATGCAGAGACCCGTGGTGGCAGTGTGTCATGAACCAAGGACTTTGATTAATTTAATTCTGTCCATCTAAAAACAAATGTGCAGAGTCCTCATCTTGTCCTTAGACTCCTGAAAAGTCTCAATACCGACATGATTCTGAGAAGCTCCAGTCACAGGGCCTATGAAATAGCTAAGGATTTATGAGATTCATTGATAGGTAAAATTTATGGGCCATTCAAATTTAGGCACATCTTGGACACATGGTTAATAATGAGAACCCCCCTAAATAACGTTGTGGTTTGAATGAGAAGGATAAAAAGACAAAACCAGGCATGTGTGTATTGTTTCTTTGTTCACAACACATACAGGCTGTTTGAGACAGGAAAAGTTCCTAAGGGTTTAGAAGCAAGGAATAAGAATGAAAAGAGACTGAGCGTAAGAGCGCTGAAGCATTGTCAAGGCAGGAGAAACCTTCAGCTCGCATGCTTAAAAGCTTGTCCACATGTCAGGGACCGTGGGACATTTTCCCAGCGGGGACTGGACAGGGAGCCTCTCCGGTCTTAGTATCTTAAACTAGGCTGAATGGAACACCAGGGAATATGCTGGAGGGAGGGAGATCACACTGGCCAAAGGGGTGGAAAAAGTGATGTAATCAGAGTTCTTTCCCATCTCTAATTTATGACTCTCTGTAAAAAAGAAGAATTCAAACCACTTCAAAATAAGATCACCGGAGACCTGGCTTGAAGACTGGATCTATTGAGAAAGAAGTTGATAAAGACCTACTTTCCTGGTTGATAATCACATACCATGCTAAAATATACCTCCACCTGACTACTGCTTCTTCGTAGCAAATACAGGGTAAATTTATAAACGAACACAGACGGCTTTTCTGGGAATCGGGCACAGCAGGGGGATAACCTACAAACAATACCACTCAAAATTAGGGCTCTGTTTCCCAACAAACAAAAGCTTGGCAAATCACGCCCAATGTTTTATTTCTCAGGATGTTTAAAAGAGCACAACAGAAAGCCCCTTTTCACCTGCTTGCTATCTGGGTTTATTTTAAGCACTCTCAATGACAAACCACTAGAGCAGTGGTTCTCAACCTTCTGGCCCTTTAAATACAGTTCCTCATGTTGTGACCCAACCATAAAATTATTTTCGTTGCCACTTCATAACTGTAATGTTGCTACTGTTATGAATCGTAATGTAAATATCTGATATGCAGGATGGTCTTAGGCGACCCCTGTGAAAGGGTCGTTCGCCTGCCAAAGAGGTCTCGACCCACAGGTTGAGAACTGCTGCACTAGAGAAAAGAAGTACCGTTAGATTTTATTTTCTTTTTTCCTACTTGTGGCCATTAATAGTAAATTGTCTGTATTTTACCAAGTCAAGGGGGGAAACATCCTTTTTGTTGCTTTCACTGGAACATCCATAAAAACACATTTTAAAAGCTAAACTTTATAAAAGTACATTTGTGTGTGTGTGTGTGTGTGTGTGTGTGTGTAAAAAGGGGACTGAGAAATTTGCTAATTGCAATCAAATTCAAATCTCCAATCCAGTGAATACCCCTGTGGGTGTGAGGAAATGGCGCCTCTTTGGGGAAAGGTAATCCTAATTATGTGGCATGCTAGAGAGGCACCCAAGTTTATGTCAGGAGCAGATGCTGATAAGATATGCTCCAAAGGAATCGTGTCTGGACTGTTTCAACTGGGAGGGTATTGGACTGTTTCAACTGGGAGGGTATTGGCGTAATGTTGGTATTTAGCTGTGATCTAGAGGCCAGCAAAGGTTAGGTCGGACAAAGCAGAGCCTAATGAAGCTGCTAGTGTCTGGGGTGAAGGAGCCACAAAGCCTTTCAAATTAGCAGCTGAATACTGACACTCATTAGTGATTATATATGCAAGGGCTGCAACTTAAGCCCCAACCACTAAAACAGCCTAGCCGCTCTGCATACACACAAAGGAAATAAAGTATGTACAAAAATAAAGAACTGGAACCTTTTCAATGTCTTCCCTTTCACATTTTGACATTTTCCTTTAAAAAAAAAATTGACAGGACTGCAGTTACCTTCCAATTTGGTACTGAAATAATTACCACCACGACTAAAATGAGACTTCATTTATTTTTAAATCAAGGAAGGTCTAGTCAGAAATTGCTTCTGCTAAGTTCTGTACAAGACGTAATACACTCTTGTTAACTAACAAAACCAATAAATCAGGCTGAAGCACTTATTAAAGTATCTTGCAGCACTAAATTTATCACTGATGACAAATTTAATTTGGGACTGTGACAGTTTGCTCCGTGCATGTACAGTACTCCAACAGATTTCTTTAATTTTGGGGGAGAAGGGGCCTGCAGAATGGTCATTGCTGAAATTTACTAGAAATTTTTAGAGATGTAAAAGAATTCCAATAGGAAACTGTGTTTTTCCCACAGCATCACTGTCCTTAGGAAAAGTTATGCATTAAATTTCCTTTCCAGCCAATTCTATCATTCGATGTTAGAGTTAGCAGAATTTTAAAAATGGTTATAATGAGCATTTTACGAAGCAATTTATAATCATCACTCAGTTAACCCACACTCTATCTCCATGGTTAGGTCACTGCTTGTCCCTTGCTAATAAAGATAAGAAAACTGAGATACGGACTTTCTCCCTATCTAACAGGTAGAATAATTTCAATCTGTGGCACAAGGGAGGTTGGGAAGAAAAAAAAAGAAAGGACAATCACAAAATTGTGCTGGGTTTTATGGTTAGTCAACACTGTAGTTCATATTCTCACTTTAAGTATCAAATGAGAATTACATCCCAAATAAACATAAAGTTATTATTAATAGGCAACTTTTGCTCAACAACATACTTCTAGATTGCCTAATGTGAATAATGCCTTATTTTCTCTTCCAGTCAACTGCCCTGTGCAGCTTATTGTACAACACAGCCAGGCTACACAAGTTATATTTTCTATAAACTTTTCCTCCTCCTAAACCACAGCTCTGCAATTGTACATTAGCATTTTCTTGCTGTCTTTTCAAACGGTATTTTCTTTCTTGACAATGCAATCAGCATATAAAAACCAAATTTCACCGCCTGGTTCCGTTTAATGCAAACTGAACACCCTAAACCCCAGCCTGACAAGGGGAATGCGTTAAGCTCCGGGACAAAAGCATCCAAGTCGACCTGTTTTGCAGACTGATTAATAGAAACAAGCTCCAAGGACTAATCACAAGTCGAGCGAGCCCTGTTTTGCAGATTAATAGAACAAAGACACCCGAGAGGAGGGGAGGTTACAGCACCGGAATACAAATAAGCAAAGGTAGGCACCAGGCTTTCCTCCACTGAAGTCACATCCTGTAAAGCCAGACCCACAGACCCCAAGTCCCAGGGTGCCGTGTTCAGGGATAACCCAAAACGTGGTACCCAAGAGGTCTGGGTTCCCTCCATCACCCCAGCACTAAATGAGCCATCTAGGTGCCACCTTCTATGGAGATTCTGATGTAAAAGAGGAAACAACATTTTTCCTCAGAATGAGGCTGGCCCTGGGTGCTCTGGGGAATACTTCCATGTCACCCCGGCAAACCACAGCACTTGTTGATTAGGATGGACGCTACCACCTCCCCAGCAATGGTAATCTGTGAAGTGTGTGTGTACAAATATACAGGAACTATACACACAGGGTCAGCATAATGTTAGAAGAGAGTCCATTGCCAAATTACCCCTTGACACAGATTTTACAAGAGAATGTGGCCTTTTTTTCCTGACTGTAAAAAACAAAGACTTTGCCCACTGTAAGAATATTCAAAATCCCACAGAAGTAGAATGAAAGAAAGAAAAAAAGAACATGCATAAGGAAACATCGCTGTTTTACTTGTGGTGTAGTACCTCTCAGTTTTCATTTTCTCTGTATATTTATATGTTTTTGGTAATGCTATGAGCCCTCTGTATATTTTTAGTGGAGATATGGCTTTTGAAGTGCTTACTGCTAAATATGAGAAGAAAAACATATCACTGCTCACTGATGACTGATGCTAATTCTTGAATGACTAAAACCAGGTGAACGTGTGAATTTTTACTGGAATTGTACAGTCTTCATCCGTGTGCGTATCTGGTTCACTGAAGAGAGTTTACACAGCTTGGGAAACAATCTTCAGGAATTTAGATGTCTGGCTTTTTTGCTGTTGTTGTTGTTTTTGTCTCGGTCCCAAGAAGAGGATTAGGTTCAATGGACAAAGAGAATGCATTTTCCCCTGGCATACTTGTATTCCGCTTTATCAATAATCTGATTATTCTGTTTATTGCAATAATCAAGGAGGGAAAAACATTTGTAATGAATACCATAAATATCAACAGTTACAAATCTCCGAACTGACTTCCGTGTACTGTTAAGCCTGTGGTCTTCAGGCCAGCCAAACTGCAGAATTTCCAAAGCAGTGATCCTGTTTCTCTCAGGCTTTTCAGAACAGAGTTCAAACTCCACAGAAGGTCATTTCTATAGCAAATAACCTAAAAAGCAATACCCTTAATACCCTCCTTGGTATCAGTTTTTCCCTTTCATAGAAATACTGAACAGCATATAAACAGGGTTTTTGAATGTATGCAGGTGCTCAGTACCCTGAAAATTCCCTCGCCTTTCATGGGCCTGTCTCTGAAGCTGCTGCAAGCCACAACTATACAGAACTCGTCTCTGGAAAGAGCTATTTAAAAGCACAGAGGTCAAGGCCACATACTCCCTTAGGTTTCCTCCCATTTTTCCTACTCATGCTGCTGGACCAATAGGTAAATTCTTCTCCTTGCAGAAGTATATCTTTTTAAAGGAGAGGCTGAATTTGGATTAGAAAATAAACTAATCTTTGCTGTTTCATGTGGGAAAAAAAAGAGAGAGAAGCATGAGGAATGTACACTAACTGAGGCATCGTAAGCATAGCCTAAAACCCTCATTCTTTAATGCTCCCTCTGTATTAATTTATGTAAATAATATAAAAGCAAACGCCACAAATGAAGCTTCTGAAATTTCTTTTCCACAGTATTTTTTCCCTTAAGTCATAACACCAAAGGTTAAGAAGTAAGAAAAAAAAGTATAACGAAGTGGCTAATAATTGCCCAGCGGTATTATTTCCAACTAGTTTTGCCATTATCAATTTGTACGTAGGTTTTAGTCTAGCATCTTTTGTTTATTCTGAAAAGATCAAAGCAAGAAGGTGTTTTCTATTGATTCTTCATTCAAAATAAAAACAGAGGCCAGATGATGGCTAGTGAATTGGGGATTAGACTTTTAAATCATGAATACAATAAAAACTCCCCCCCCCACCCCATGGCCTAAAACTTGCCTTCCATAATCTTTTTTTTAGAACCAGGATACTCCGAGCCACTTCCCATCGCTCACAATGCCTTGTGTGGCATGAAAACTCAGAACATCTTATTGGACTCAGTGTTCAGATTGAATATGTCCCATAATTTCAATACATACAGTAGCTTGAAATGTAGTGAGAAAAAAATAGAGTCATCTCCAGTTATGAAGCCAGGCAGGCATCAGAGCCACTTAGTCTTAAGTGCAATCATTTTGTACACAGTATGTAAAAAAAAAAAAAAGTGCATAGCCAATTTTAGGAAAAAAATGGAAAACCAGTGTGCCTAATCTGGACTATTTTTTTTACCCTTGCAAACATAGTATTGGTTTTACTTAGTCTTCAGTGTTGATTTACTAGGAGTTCATATGAATTTTTAGCACCACTTTTTAAAAAATGTGAGCTATCATAAACCCACATGCCAGACATTTAGACCTGAAAGTATCTAAATTACCCAATAAATATCACCAGCACCTTCAAATGCTGTCTTGGGAAGTTGTATTCTGGGAAGGATCTTATTTACACTAGCTAGTTCTTAACTATTTTCTCTAATTTCCCTTTTATATACCAAGTGCTTCTCTTTGTTGACTTTTCATTTTTCACTGAAAATTTCATACTTGGACATTACTAGTCATAGTAACTGTATTTACACTTTAACTAAGCTGATCTTTTCTAATATATGAGCAAAACTTATATCCTCTCCTGAATTAATGCAGATTTGTAATTCATCTTTTCTACATTTTACAGAATGTAGACACATTCTGCTAATGCAGAGGCTGTCAAATTTGTCACTAATTTCCTGTGTAAGCAGTCCTCATGGAACATTCCACATTCAATTTATAGTCCCCATCCAAGATTACCTTTATTTTTCTTGGGTGAAAACACAGTACCAAGTGTTACTGATATATTCAAAACGATATTCATGTAAGTGACCTTAAAAATGCCCATATGTCTTCATTTAACAGACATCCATTCACTCTTCTATGTCTTTTGACTTAGTGCAGCTGATATATGGAGTTCCTTCCTTAAATGGTTTGCAGTTATCCAGATCATAAGCAACTTGCTGTGCAAAGAAACTGTATAACAATTGCTTTTAAATTCTCTCTCTCTTTCTCATACACACACAAATAGGGGTAACCATTTTCCTAGACTAAGTTTTCTATTCAACCTCATTTCTGCTCTTTTTTATTCTCCCCTTCTACACTGGTATACCATCATAAAAAAAGAAAAACAGAGACAACCAAGATGGCGGCATAGGTAAACACCTGTACTTGCTGCCTCTCACAACCACATCAAAACTACAACTAAAAGACAAAACAAATATCATCCAGAACCATGGGAAATTCGCTAGCTGAGTGGAAGTTCTACAACTAGAAGGAAAGAAAAAAGCGCATTGAGACTGGTAGGAGGTGTGAAGGTGCGGAGGTGTGAAGGCGTGCGTGAAACAGGCCAGCAACTGGGTGTGCTGTTGTTTTTTTCAATCGGGAGGGAGATATAAGCTCCCGATTGCTCTGAACTCCAGTTCCTGGTGAGACTCTGGGGGCCCAGACTCACACGGGGAGAATCTGGACTGTTTGGCATTGGGCCGGAACATGAGGGCGGCTTTCTCTCAGAGGTGCTCACAGCGATCATTGCTCCTGCACGGGGCCGCAGGACACAGAGACTCAGGGACCTCTCCGGAACAGGGCTGACTGGCAGCCATTGCTGTTTACTCTGCCCTGGTGATTCCCTGAGACCCTGCTCCACCCAATTTACAACCCCACCCAAGCTGTGCGCATCGGCTTTTGCATATGAATGGCCTGTCCTTTTGCAACCTAAAACCTAACAAACTACAGCTGGGTCAGAGAACTCCAAAGCTTCCAAAAGAAGGCCTAAGGCCTGGCAGCAGCAGCCTGCATTGCTTCACAGCTGGGCCTCATCTGGGCACTTCCAAACCCCAAACAAAGAGGATATAGAGTTCAAAACCACGGTTATAAGGTTACTCAAGAATCTTCTAGAAATCTCCAAGAAATTTAGTGAGACCCTCAAGGATATCAAAAAGGACCAATCAGAAATTAAGCATACACTGACTGAAATAAAGAATAATATACAGAGATCCAACAGTAGAGTAGAGGATCCCAAGAATCAAGTCAAAGATTTGAAATACGAAGAAGCAAAAAACACCCAACCAGCAAAGCAAAAAGAAAAAAGAATCCAAAAATATGAAGATAGTGTAAGGAGCCTCTGGGACAACTTCAAGCGTACCAACATCCAAATTATGGGGTGCCAGAAGAAGAGAGAGAGCAAGATATTGAAAACCTATTTGAAGAAATAATGACAGAAAACTTCCCCTACCTGGTGAAAGAAATAGACTTCCAAGTCCAGGAAGTGCAGAGAACCCCAAACAAGAGGAATCCAAAGAGGACCATACCAAGACACATCATAATTAAAATGCCAAGGGCAAAAGACAAAGAGAGAATCTTAAAAGCAGCAAGAGAAAAACAGTTAGTTACCTACAAGGGAGTACCCATACAACTGTCAGCTGATTTCTCAACAGAAACTACGCAGGCTAGAAGGGAGTGGCAAGAAATATTCAAAGTGATGAATAGCAAGAACCTACAACCAAGATTACTCTACCCAGCAAAGCTATCATTTAGAATTGAAGGTCAGATAAAGAGCTTCACAGACAAGAAAAAGCTAAAGGAGTTCATCACTACCAAACCAGTATTATATGAAATGCTGAAGGGTAATCTTTAAGAAGAGGAAGAATGCCCTAACCGATTTGGCTCAATGGATAGAGCGTCAGCCTGCAGACTCAAGGGTCCCAGGTTCGATTCCAGTCAAGGGAATTTACCTTGGTTGCGGGCACATCCCCAGTAGGGAGTGTGCAGGAGGCAGCTGATCGATGTTTCTCTCTCATCGATGTTTCTAACTCTCTATCCCTCTCCCTTCCTCTGTGTAAAAATCGATAAAATATATTTTTAAAAAAAAGAAGAGGAAGAAGAAAAAGGTAAAGATAAAAATTATGAACAACAAAGTGACAACAAATACATATCTATCAACAAGTGAATCTAAAAATCAAGTGAATATAAAATCTGATGAACAGAATAAACTGGTGAATATAATAGAATCAGGGGCATAGAAAGGGAGTGGACTGACCATTCTTGGGGGGAAGGGGGTGTGGGGGGTGCAGGAAGAGATTAGACAAAAATCTTACACTTATGGATGAGGACAGTGGGGGGAGGGTAAGGGCATGGGGTGGGGGTGGGAACCGGGTGGAGGGGAACTATGGGGAAAAAAGAGGAACAACTATAATAATCTGAACAATAAAGATTTATTAAAAGAAAAAGGAAAAAAAAGAAAAACAAACAGCCCTGGCCCGTGGCTCAGTTGGTTGGAACATCATCCCATATACCAAAAAGGCTGCAGATTTGATTCCCGGTCAAGGCAATAACTAGGTTTTGGGTTCAATCTCTGGTAGGGGTACATCTCGGAGGCAAATACTCAATGTTTCTCTCTCACACTGATATTCCTCTCTTCCTCTCTCTTTCTCTCTCTCTCTCTCTCTCTCTCCTCTCCTCTCTCCTCTCTTCTCTCTCCCTTCCTCTCTCTCTAAAATCAATGAACAGACGAAACCAGTTTGGCTCAGTGGATAGAGCATCGGCCTGCGGACTGAAAGGTCCCGGGTTCGATTCCGGTCAAGGGCATGTACCTGGGTTGCGGGCATATCCCCAGTAGGAGATGTGCAGGAGGCGGCTGATCGATGTTTCTCTCTCATCGATGTTTCTAACTCTCTATCTCTCTCCCTTCCTCTCTGTAAAAAATCAATAAAATATATTTAAAAAAAATAAAATAAAATAAAATCAATGAACATATCCTGGGGTGAGGATTACAAAACAAAACAAAAGCAAACAAACAAAAAACCTAGCCATTACAAAACTACACAATTGCTACTTTTCAGGGAAGAAAATAATACTTACTGAGCATTTCCTGAGTGCCAGAATCTTAGCACCATCATTACATTTTAATTCCATGAAATATATACTGAATAGTAAAAAAAGAAAAAGAAAAAGAAAAAAAGGCTGTGGGGTTGAACTTCTTGGGAAATGAGCATCCTTGGGTAAGTTATTTAACTTCTGTAACCAATTTTATCGCATCCCATGTGGGGTTTGTAAAATTACCTTCTCTATAGGGTTGCTGTGAGGCTTTGAAACAATGTTATATGAAGTACCTGTATGTGGGTGATGCTCAATACATAATTATTATTTGCATACCCATTTGACAGATGAATTTGCAGTTCAGGGAAATGAAATAACAAGGTAAGTGAGTTAAAGGAACTCATGTAGTTACCTGAACTCACTTGTGAGAACATCTGAGCTATAGGGGAGAAGTGCGCCCCTGGAAGGCAAAGCAGCAGCAGTGTATGGGAACCTGGCAAAGATGGGTCAAGACTGTCAATGGAGCCCCAGAGGACTCCCTATCTGGTAACACTTGGAGAAATTCACACTACACTTAGTGTTCAGAGTATAAAGTGAGAAATCCATGTTTGCCAAATAGCTTGAAAATAAATGGCACAGAATATACATGACTTCAGTTTAACTCTAAGAATTCAACCACTGAGAATCCCACCGTTGCAAAAAGAGAATATGAAATATTTGATAACTGGTTTCTAATGTCCAAAGGACTTGCTGAGGGCCCATCTGGTTTAGCTTCCTACCAAACTCACACCTCATGCTGACTTCCTTTACCACAGCTTGGAGAGGCAGTCTCCAACTCTAACGGAGATTTCCACGCTGCTCACAACCTGGAGATAAGGCATCTGAGGGGAAAAGATGGCAATGAAGAGCCTAAAACTATTGTTGGAGTCTTCCTTTGAAGACTCTAACTGCTTTCAAGTTAAGTTTGTCCAACTACTCCCATTCTTCACCTTGACTAAACCTGCACACCTGGAGAGATGCTGCTATGCTTTCTGTATGTTCAGGAAGGATCTAGATATGTTCATAAAGCTCATGAATATAATTTAGCACTCTGTTTGATTCCATTACATTCTACCATCTCTGGTCCTCCTTGTAGATTAGTGGCTATGGTAGATCTTGTATTGGAAATACTTTCTTTCCTTTTGTAACTGGATGTCTCATCTGTGTAGACCTTCAGTCCATCAACCACGGGCACATCTCTACTGCCACCGCCCTTACTCATTCATTCATTCAGCAGATATGGACTTAGCATCCACTCCATGCCAGCACTGGGCTAGCCTAGGGTAGGCCTAGAGAACAAAGCCAACAGGATTTCTGCCCTCATGGAGCTTATAGCCACTGTAGAATCCCTTCTACCCACCAGCCGCAGCTCTGGGTTAAAAAGAAAGCTGTCAGTTTAACATGAGAGGTTGAAAGAACACCCAGCAGCCAGCCAGCTGGGTCTCAACGTGAAGGTCCAGGCCTGGTGTCTGGACTCTTGCCAGGCCTGACTTCAGTGGGGGCACGTGGCCAGCGCTTTCTTCTCGGTGCATATGCCCAGGGCTGCTGTCTCTCTCACCTGCTACTTGGTTCCTGGGAGGGAAAAAGCCACATGCACCTCACACCCGCCCCCCTGTTGGGTGTGCAAAGCAAACGGAAGCTGTCTCTATGGAGCAGAAACACCAGAAAGACCTGGTTCAGGTCTTACAAGAAGTAGATTATTCATTTTTAAAACCCTAGTTTCCAGAGCACACCATGTAAGAGATAATGGATCGTCCCTTGGTTCTGTCACCTCCACATTCCTATTCCCCCCTGCAGGCACCTTATCACTGGGTCCTGAGAGCTCCTGAAGCTTACTGGCTTGGACTTCTGTCTGCCCCTTTTGTCACTAGATGGACACAGCCGAGAGCTCTAAGTGGCTACTTCCTGCGTTGCCTCAGGTCAAGGAGCAGAGGGACATCAGCGGTTACTAGGATACCCTGGTTTAGTCTAAAGAACTCAGCAAAGGAACTCAGGATTCTAGCCCCTCTTCTCCCCAAACTAACTCCGTGACTTTGGGCACGTCACCTTCTCTGTTAAAAACTCTATCTTGATCTCCTGCGTCAACATGGGACAATGCCAAGGAGACCTATAAACACTTGTAAATGCTGGTTATTGTTGCTTTCAATACATACTCTCCTGATTTTGATTGCTTAGAATTGTTTTTCTACTTAAATTTTAATTATTTAGGATGATTGTGAAGCCCAAATGTGATAGCACGTGAAAACTCTGAATGAAAAAATACCATCCAAATGTCAGTTTATTATTGTTGTCTGCTGATTGATTTTGTCTCTCAGAATGCACAGGCAAAAACTTAAGGTATGCCAGTGGCTGATACACAACCAACACTTCTATGCCCCATCTGTCTATACAACCACCACCAACCCATCAGAGAAAGGCACAGGACAGGCCTCCCAGGTTTGGACAGAGTGGGAGGAAAGGTAGGTAGGAGGTGGCTTCAACATCACCAGGTCTGCATACACCGCCTTTCGAAATGGTAGATACTGACACGGCCGTCAATGGGAGGTAGGAAGCAAAGGGATTGGCTTTGCTTTCTCCTTTTTCAAATAAACAGGGCAGTTGTCAAACCAGAAGTGAAGCGGACCCTGGGCAGCTTTAAGAGCAGTCAGCTGTATTCTGAAACAGGCAAAAATGTAAACAGAGCCTGAAACTTTAGAGCAGGACAGGCCTGACCATAGGTTTCATTATGGGAGAGTCTGTGGGCCCTGAGCCAAGAAAAATGAAATGCTAGCCTGGGCCTTTAAACAGAATCATGTAAAAGCCGAGTGCATATTTGTTTAGCACACGCATGCACACACACACACACAAACACACACACATACACTCACACACACAGACCTTTTCTGTGCCAATACCTTTCTGAACCCTCCTGAATAAAAGCCAGAATCCTGAGAACGTGGTACAGAACCAACATTGTGTGTATAGTTCTGGTTCTTCAGTGTGAAAGGGCTTTCCTGCTGAATATGGAGATGTTTTTTTTTATCTCCTCCTCCTCCTCTTCCTCCTCCTCCTCCTTCTTTTTTTGGCCAAGTTAATGACAAAGTATGACTGCGATCATAAAATAAATGAGCCCATTCCACCGATCCCCAAATCTGAATTCTATCATATGAGCTGCCAATTGATTTTCGAGTCCGCTCGCTCAATATCTGCTGTTAATTTGTTTGCTATTTTGAGAACTTGAAGACTGTCATCAAAGTACATGATGCATTACAAAACTTATAATTGGAAATTAAAACATCTGACGCTTTTCCGACGGGGTAAACATAAAGCACTCTTGCACTGAACAGAACAAGGAAACGTGAGCAACCTTGTGGCTGTTGGTATGCAAGCACAATTACCAATGCCGCAGAGTGGAATCAACACTTAACTCCCACTTTGAAAAATGCTGAGAAAATTACATCTCAATGAATGAATGAACTCAACATGTTTATGATCCTAAATGGGGGGAAGCAAGAAGGGGGGGCCGGGTCCTACTCACACTTTCTTTGAAAATGCAACTCTATGGGCTTTCTCTTGCTATTTCAGCCGTTTTAGAATTACGCTGCCTAGGCTCCAGATCTAATTTTCCTGCTGCAGAAGTTAAGGCACTTCCTCCACAGTTACTAAATCTGACAAATTACACCTGGGTCTACTCTAACATGAAAAAGTGTGCTCTTTGTTCCTGACCCTTGGTCAGCCCAGAGATCAAATTCCTGCACGTCGGAAAGCCCCACTCATATTCATTAAAAGCCACGGGAGACCGGCTCTGCACTGCTGTGGAAGAGGGGACCGAGGTGCAGGCTGCTGCTGAACCCCACAACCGCTCTGCTCAGAGCAATATAGACTCTTCTTTTTGTAGCTGGGCTGCTGGTCAATTAGCACCTGGATTTTTTTTTCTCTAAACAGTACCTTAGAAACAAAAGAGCAGTTGAAATCAGAAAAAAAAAAGGAAGGGGCTAGTGAGTATTTAAATGCCAAGTTCCATGAGTGAGTTTGCCAAAACTTGCTTGCACTAAAATGCTGGCTGCACAGAACAGTAACCAAAAATACAAAAAATGATTTAAAAATGCCACTGTCCCTCTACCCTGGCCAGACGAGCAGTTTGTTACCACAGTGGCTAATACTGGACAGATTAGAGTGTTGTCTCCTCTTTCTAACCATCCTCAGCCTTTGGAAAAGACGTTACAGAGCTGAGTGATCGTAAAGAGGAAATCAGGAAGCATCTTGGCGGCAGAGAATCAACACGAGGGATACAAGAAACCCACAAGCTTTCCTGTGGGGACAGCAAAGTCCTAGGGGGACCTAGCTGTCTGCAACACAGACCCTCTTCTTCTGTCCCCCGAGGAGGGGGAGAAAAACATAACAGGAGAAGTTAAGAAAAGGTGTGGCTGAACTGCGGCTTCCAAAGACGACAGCACATCCTGCCTGATCCCTTTAAGATTCCTGGAATAACAAGATGGTGAAGGAAAATAGACAAAAGCCACAAGAAGCTGTCAAATGGCCTCTTGAGACAGGGGTGTCCCCAGGAAGGCATCAACTTTCATCTTCCTCCCAGGGGAGCACCTTTCTCCCTGGACAAGGCACCCCACTTACAACGTCTTCATTGTGGGCCACCCAGACCCAACAAACCATATCCAAACTGCCTCCCTTGGGCATCTAAGGAGTACCGTGCACTCCAATTGTAAACACACGTGAAAGCGCTGCAGTTGTCTGTTATTTTCCACATACATGTTCCCACTACATGGTAAATCAGGAGATACTGCTTTCAACCTCCCTGATCTTTAGGAAGCTCTCATTACATGTTTATAACTTGTAATATTACAAGCTGTAAGCATGTAATGAGTGTGGACTAATATTCCTTTTCTGTAGGAGACCAAGTCACATTTTTTAGATACATGAGTCATAGCTATCTTCCTGGTCAGATGGCAATTACTTTTGAGAAACCCATGACAGGATGGAAATCTTTAGTATCTAGGTTCTTATTTTGATTTCTGTTTTATCGATTAGCAACACTAGCAAATCAGAGAACTTAATATTTCCTAAAAAAAAAAAAGGTCTGCCGAAACTGGTTTGGCTCAGTGGATAGAGCGTCGGCCTGCGGACTGAAAGGTCCCAGGTTCGATTCCGGTCAAGGGCATGTACGTGGGTTGCGGGCACATTCCCAGTGGGAGATGTGCAGGAGGCAGCTGATCAATGTTTCTCTCTCATCGATGTTTCTAACTCTCTATCTCTCTCCCTTCCTCTCTGTAAAAAATCAATAAAATATATTTTAAAAAAATTAAAAAAAAAAGGTCATTGGAAAGGCATGTAAATCAAATGTAAACCTGTTCCCATAGTTTGGGGCGGGGGTTACAATATCTAATGGGTTACTAAGCAAGCATTCACCAATGGGAGAATCTCAGGGAAGGAAAAACCTAACTTCTGAAGCGAGAAAAGTGGTAACTTAGCTTCTAGTTGAATTCTTAGTAGCGAAAGAGGTTTAAAAAATGTATATAAGATATCAAAATAATAAAGCAGGCCCGCGAAATCCCGACTTTGAAGATTCTGACTTTGGTGACGTTACAGTGAGTGGCACAGGAAGAGACCAGTGCAGAACCCATTGCCTCTGTTTTTGACAAGAGAGAAGTTAAGAGATTCACCTTGTCACCCAATCAGCAGAGGCTAGAACCCACCCCATCAGACTCCTAGTGCAATAGTCTTAGTATGGAGTGGACAAAGGTACAAATAGACTGGAAACACCAACCCCACTATATCAGTAATAGCTTCTCAAAGGCTTACTCGATGCCAGGAAGTCTTCTGCGTGCTGCGGATGCATTAACTCATCTATCCTTCTAACAACCGCGTGAGGGACGTCAGGCTGCTATCTCCCACTTCAGAGATGAGCAAACAGATGCATGGAGATGTTCAGAAACGCACCCCAGGTCCCAGAGCTGAGTAAGTGGGATATCTGGGGAAATCTGCCCTCCCTGCACAGAAATGCTCCTGGGAGCTTCCCTAAGTCAGTGTTCAGATGATCAACCGTCCTGGGAATATTAATTTGGACAAAATAGCTTCACAATAAGATCCAAATTCCTGAAGCCTCCAAAATATAGGATGAGACTGAAATTTCCTTTTCACCAACCTCTGCATTTTTCGTCAAAAGACAAAGTAGCAACAATTCCTATGGATGAGACAAATTCCATGTAAAGATCTCCCTTGCTGTAGTGAGGTTCTAGGCAGGAAGTAGTTAAAACTCTCTGGAAACCCCAACAAAATATGTACAAAACCAACCTCAGAACAACATTTCAGATGGCCAAAGGTGCCTATTTTCTTGACTTTACCACCTTTTCCAATATTCAAATAAAATTCCTGAATAATATGAATCCAGTGCAGACATAAACTTTGTCCGAAGTTTGTACCACCACCAAACATGAATTACCTGTCATCACAGATGCTCCAAAATCTGCCCCAGGATCCAAAATCACTCCCTCATTCATCACAGCCCTAATCTGATTTAGCTAAACCAGACACTACACAGGTCTGGGTCTGCACAGAGAGGGAGGAAGTTTGTTTGCTATCATCACTTCCGCAACTATCAACCCAGGGATCTCGGAAAGTTATGCATGTTCAGGAGTAGCCTTCAGTCTTCTGTGCCCTTTGAAGACATTTCTGAAATCATCTGAAGTTATTGAATAAATGACCGGGACTCCACACAGAGCTTCTCTGTCAGTCAGAGGTCATGCCTCAACCATCCGAGAGTCAGGAAGAAGCGGCTGAAACGCTCCCTCTCTCTCCTACTGTTTACCCAGAAATGCTCATATCAACCTCCCACTCTACCCTGAGGTCCGTTTTCAGGTTCCTGTTTAATAAGACTAGTTTCTGCTGTTTATTCTCTTTTCCCTTTACCGCCTTCTCACATATAACGTAATTAATTGACATACATCAAGAAAGCTGGGTATAGCCACTGCAGATAATAACCTCTGATTCCCACACCATGACCACCGCCACCCAGCCATTCCATGTACCCTGCCGTCAGACTCAAATCAGGAGGCTGCCATTTGGTACCTGTGTGATTCTTGAGCAGTTCCTTAACCTTTCTGTGCCCGAGTTTTCTCATCTGCCAAATAAGAATCATAACAGTGCCTATCTCTTAAAGAAAGGTCTTTTGAATAAAGGAGATACTAGATATAAATAGAATTTAGAATAGTGCCTGGCATACATAGTAAGGACTCAGTTAAGAGTTCAAAACCATTGCCAGGCTGATTTTAACATGGATATACTTCCTGTTCCCACTCATCAGTCCTTTTGGATGCCAAATAAAATAGAAAATAGCTCAACTTTCTATGCTACAGAGGACAAACCAAACTGTCAAATGGGGTAGCCAATCTGAATGTACTCTCTTTGTCCTCTTCCAGCCTTAACCTGCAACTCCTGGGGCAGGGCTGGAGTACGTCTCCAGGTTGGGTGGGTAAGAATTAATTCTTCTGCTCTATATACACATGGAATGCTTAAAAATTACATCAATTATAAAAATCCAAGACTTGTTTGATATGGATGATCTGAACTGTCCCATTTAAAAGATGAAAAATCTGGCTCGGAAGGCTCCAGACCCTATAAATACTTAGCGGCAGAGCCAAGGCCAGAAAATTATTAATTATTATCCTAATCAAACCACCAGGGACTCTTCTAAATCCACGGCAAATGTCACGTGACTTAATCTTCATCATAACGCTCTAAAGTGGGTATTTTCACCCCCTTAGAGATGCAGACACTGGGGCTCAAACTCTGTCAATTAGCTTCTTCAAAACCAGACAACTGATGACTGATAGAGCCAAGGTCAACATACTTCTTGACTGGCCCCAAAGAATATGCCCCTGCTCCCAGCTTTCTAGATCTCAGTGCTGAGGACTCCAGGACTGAGCTCGCAGCCTGTGACTTCCTAACTGCCGCTGCATCCGCTTTTGAAAAACACGGACTCCTGGGCTCCACTTCAGGAAGCAGAATCAGTCTCCGTGGGCAGGGCTTCAAAATCTGTATTTCGTCAGAGTTAGTGATTCTGACGTATTAGTCAGAGTTGAGAAACCCCAATCTAAGCAAGGTATTTTATGAGTGCTCCGGTTATCAGCTGAGAGGGAAATGAGGGACCGAAGGCTGATGGAATGTTCAGAGTAGCTGAATCTGCATGGAGAGGAACAATGGAGACCTTGCCCCAAATCCATCTGGTTCCACTGAGGCACAAGGAAGCCTTACCCACATCTGCCAAAGCCCAACCCCCATCGATATTGCCTAAAGACATCTGCATCACAATGCAAACAATAAACACGGCCCTCCCCAGCAGTGCCAGACAGAGGTGTTCTGTCCGAAAATCAGCAAGAAGGTTTCTTTGCAGCCTCGTCCTTTTCATTAAAGCACCAAAGTCTGCATGCACCACGCTTTCTTAGCGCTGAGCAATTCAGAGGGCAAGACTCTTCGAATGAACACTTACCAAGGTGCACCGTATATCCTGAATCCCTTCACTGTTACCTCCGAGTCTTGTAAGTAAATACTGTTTGTCAGGAGGGACTGAACGTTGTCAAAGTCCTCTGGTTTCAATTTGGACACAGAGGGGAAACGGTAGTAGTCCTGTTTAACGAGGTCTGCCATGAATTCCTTATCAAATGTCAGTTCATGATTCCCAGCAATCACTATTTTATATTCATACGGCAGGTTTCCTGAAAGAAGAAAAAAAAAAAAGAGCACCAATTAGCACGTTCATTTCCCATCACGAAGTACAACAGCCGAGATTGCGTGATTAGCAGCCGGTATGCCCAAATGAAATAGCTCATGCATTCCTTTATATTTCCATGGGAACCAAAATTTATGACTACTCCTTTATGCTAACAAAAATGACAATAAATGGGAAATGGAAAGCTTCTAAGAAGCTAAAAAGCTACTAAGAAGACATTAAGTTTTCTGGTTCCATTTTCCTCTTCTGTATGCTGCAGTCACTGTGATGAATCCAGCAAAAAACACTTTAAATCACGATCCTTAAAAGAGGTCTGGACTTGGTTTAGTCCTCAAAAAATAAGCAGACCACACTGTAAGGCATGTAGACATAGAATCACTATGTTTTATGCCTGAAACCAATATAATATTGTACGCCAACCGTACTTTAATAAAATATGTGTGAACCAACTATTCTTAACAACTTAGATAACCGCTAGATTTTTAACATATCCTTCATATAAAAAACGTGGCACAGCCAAGCATTCCACAATTTAAACAAATGAAAGGAACTCCGTAATACAATTTCATATGTAAGTTAAAGTCTACCTTTGGACTCGGGAATAAAAAGAACATTAATAATGCCTCTCCCTCCCCCCATTAGCAGGCTAACTTTCCACCCACTGGGGATGGGAAAAGAAACTGTAAAGCTTAACCCCCTTTTAATATTTATGGAATGGAAATGGGAGTTCTCGGTGTGTGCTTTTTATGCAAAAGTTTCTCGATCGAAATGAGATAATTCTGGGAAGAAGAATGAAAGCTATAAAGGAAAACCCAAACACCAGACTTCTGCATAGATTTATAATGTTTGAATAAAGTACAGATCATACATATTAATAACTCACCGTGATGCTATAGGAACCAAAATCCAAAGGGAGATAGTGTCGGGCAGCTGTCCCCATCCTGAAATTAATGCCCTTTCTATTCGTTTTCATTACCCATTCCTCAAGCCTCACCGCTGGGCTGCTACTCATTTCATTTTATTTTGAAAGGAAAAAAGGGCGGGACAATGGTGCCTGTAATTCCAGCTTCCCGAGGCTCCTGGGTCCAATGCAAAATGAATGTTCCCTGCTATCCCAGGAAGAGTGAAAGTTACCACAAGCAGGACACTGGATACACTTGTAAAGAACTGGTCCTCACCAGCAAGCCAGAGTCAATGATTTAATTAATGAAGTTTAGTGGGGAAGAGAATTCTTTTTTTTTGGGGGGGGGGGCAAATTTTGTCATGGGTCCACATGGATTTCAGCAATGCAAACTGTAGCGATTACACTGTGAAGTCCACAATCCCAGTAGCACACTGCAAACGTATCTGCCAACAGTGAAGGGATTTTTAAGATTGCTAAAATATGCTTTATAATGCTACTGGTTTTTCTTTGGCTTCCACTTTTTAGGCGTCTAACAGTAATAAAATAGCATATACAGCATGTAGGTTAATGGGGAGGCTAAAGAGAGCGGCGAAGGAGTCAGAAAATAAGAGAAAGGTGGAACTGAAAACACAGTGGCCAAGTGTCAATGGGTATCCTTGGCTACCAGCCCAGGATGCTGTGACATGCCTTTGGCCTCAGTTATTTGCAAGGTGGACAGCTCGTGGAAAATAGAAAGCTTCTCTCAAATGCATGTTTATGTGAGCTTATAATCTGCACTAGCATAATGCAATAAGGAGTGCAATGCATATATTGTAAACTACCCAGATAATGATAATATTTTGCACAATCCCTTGCAAACAAAATGCAGATGAAAGTTACATAACAGGCTGCAAATTCCAAGCACTACGCACGCTGGAAACTTGTGAGATGCCCCACAATTCTAATATCAAGGCTCTGTGACCCCCATGGCTTAACACGACACCCCCAGGTTCACCTGTGTTCCCGAGGCTGGAACGTTTTCCTGGACAGTAATCTGTTCCAAGGCAGGTCCTACCAGAGGGAATCTTTGAGCAACTGTATTTGTACAAGCCACACTGTAGCTGCCCGGTTTCCCTTTAATCATTCATGATGATGGACTCACTGTAAGCCTTTTCTTTATGCACCACCGCTCTTGCAAGAGGGCTTGGCTTCTCGCTTTTTCCATTTTAGAGCTTTGGTTCAGAGATGGCAAGGGTGAGATTGGGAGGCAAGGCAAAAGGAAGTACATGTTTCCCCTTCAGACCAGTGTAAAAAAAATAAAGTAAAACTGCTGCAAAGTAAATCTTCCTCAGGAAGATAGGACTCCTCGGGGTCTTTTAAATCAAATTGGGAGACGCGACATAAAGAAGTAGCCACCAAAATGAACAGCCGCAGAAACCGTGATGAAATTTACACACTGCCAACAAACTCATCTCTTCCTGAGAATCCAATAGTAGTTTCCAACTTCCATTTTCTGTCACCTATGTTATGAGATTGTCTGACATATTTTCTTTTTTTTGCTGAACTGACCTTTCATCTATAATCTGCCAACCTTTATGTTTTATATGAAAAGTGTAAGCAGGGCAACTGACAAACCTCCTGTTACTTGACAGCATTTTATTTTTTTCCAAACCAGATTAATTTGGAAGTTTCTGCAGTCAAGCTCCAAACTTCTTGGTATTCAAATAGCATCAAATAAACTGATGCCTGCTTTTATCCATTTTATTCAGACCTGCCTGAATAAAAAAACCAAGACCACATGAAAAAATTCTTGCTTTAAATGACCTAAGGAACTCAACCAACTAACCAGTCCCATCTTTCCCAAGACATGATATATGTCCTACTTGTGATATACAAAATTATTTTAGGTGGAATGGTGATAAACTTTTGGCAAAATGTCAATTTTTTTGTATGTTTTAAAAATACATATTTGAAAAGTATACTGTAACAGTGCAAATAACATATAAATTCACTTTTCTCTTTTTCATTTTTATATAGGGTGGGGCAAAAGTAAGTTTCAGTGGTTCATATGGAAAATATGCATACTCACAACTGTAGACCTACTTTTGCCTCAGCCTACATATAATACATGAGATGATTTAAAGAAAACTATTGAACAAATGATTGTATGAGATGATTTAAAGAAAACTATTGAACAAATGATTGTACAGATAATTCACAAATATGGCAAATAATGGCACAGCTAATTCACAGATATGATGATGGTAGCAAGTGATGCATAATAATATGTGGGAAACTAGTCCATTGGGTCAGGTTGGAGCTATAGATCATGGTGAGGCCATAACTTCTTAGAAGCAGCAATTAAGTCTTATTCTAATCTGTATCTTCTACTGTATCTATTACCGTCTAGTGCAGTGGTTCTCAACCTTCCTAATGCCGTGACCCTTTAATACAGTTCCTCATGTTGTGGTGACCCCCAACCATAAAATTATTTTCGTTGCTACCTCATAACTGTAATTTTGCTACTGTTATGAATCGTAATATAAATATCTGATATGCAGGATGTACTTTCATTGTTACAAATTGAACATAATTAAAGCATAGTGATTAATCACAAAAACAATATGTAATTATATATGTGTTTTCCGATGGTCTTAGGCGACCCCTGTGAAAGGGTCGTTCGACCCCCAAAGGGGTTTCGACCCACAGGTTGAGAACCGCTGGTCTAGTGGTATCACATAAATAGATGCTCACTTAAAATCTAAAGGATAATGAAAGCCAGCTGGGTCCTCACTGCTGCTCTGCAATCCTACTTGTCCCACGTTCTTGCTGCGGCCTGTCCCCTAAGCAGTCACCTCTCTAGCTTCCAGGCTCCTTTTGACTCCCCACTTGGCATAGAATGTGCCCTCTGACCTCAAGGTAGGCTCTCTTCACTCCCTCCTAACTGTCCTATCACTCTGTTTGCATCATCTCATCTTTCTAATAATTGGCCTCTTAATCCCATTCCTCCCACACCCACTGGCACTTTCCTTTTCCAGACAGCTCTCTGATTATATTGGATCTTTCTCTCTATTTAATCCTCCTCTTTACTGAGTTTATGTTTCCCCACCCCAAGAAAACAGAAAACAAGCAGCCCTTGACACACACACACACACACAGACACACACACACACACGTACCTCATCTACAATCCTAAACCATCCCTAACTTTTGCTTCTTCTTTGAGATGCTTCCTCATTTCACTTCTATACTTCGGAAAAGAGAATTCCAGAGTCTAGTAACTGGTAGTAGGCCAAATTCAGCCCACGGGTATATTATAGTTGGCCCTCAACTGTTTTATTTTTTTTAAATTGAACTAATATTTAGAAATCTGGATATCTGGGTTTCTAGCTTATTTTGGGAAATTAAAAGATCAGGCAATGCTGACCTTCAGTCTGCCACAGACCTCCCCACTCTCTATTACTTCTCACATCTGGCCTATTTATCATGTTTGCATTGCCTGATCGGGGACTCTTATCAGAATTAGCAACTTAGAGACAAATGGTTACTCAGAATTTTCCCAACAAAATCTGGCTTCTGTTTCTATTCTCTTCCAAAAGCTTACCCTGGAATGTCCATAATAACCTAATAGCCAAGCCAAGACTTTTTTCTCCATTCTCATCTCTATTGATCACACTGCAGTGGCATTCCTGTCCCTCAAAGTATCAGTTCCCCTGAATCCTGGTGTCCCACTCTGGTTTCCTCCTCCCTCTCTGATGTTGCCCTTCTCCCCTCTTCTTCCTCAGCTCCCTTTGCATCTTGGCTGTCTCATTACTTTCTCCCTCTTCATCTTTACTTCTATGGGATAGTACTTAATATTTTCTGATGGCATGTTTCCCATTTCTCGTTCTTTGTGATTCAGTTTTTAAACTAGTACAATTAAACCATGGAGGTGGCCTGGAGTCAACAGTGGGGACCCCAGACTTTGCCATGTGTCAGCTGCATAACCTTGGATGGAGTCCTTATGTTCTCTTAACATGCACTAGCAAACGTGGGTAATAACTGCATCCCCCATAGGTTGTTTTCAAGATAAAATGAGAAAAAGCTTCTAAAGCACATGCATGATATGGAGCACAAACAACCAGTGCATGTTAATTATTTTTCACTCCATTTTTTAAGTTTTGCTCTTTGCATATGACTTGTCTCCCTCTAGACCAGGGGTGGGCAAACTTTTTGACTCGAGGGCCACAATGGGTTCTTAAACTGGACCAGAGGGCCGGAACAAAAGCATGGATGGAGTGTTTGTGTGAACTAATATAAATTCAAAGTAAACATCATTACATAAAAGGGTACGGTCTTTTTTTTTTTTTAGTTTTATTCCTTTCAAACGGGCCGGATCCGGCCCACGGGCCGTAGTTTGCCCACGGCTGCTCTAGACTGTGAGGTCTTTGAAGGCATGAAGCATGGCTTGTGGTTTTTTGTTTTACACAAGGTACCCAGTTCAATACTGTCCAAATGGCAGGCACACAGCTAGTATCTGTTGAATAAGTGAAGGAAGGAATGAACCTCTCTAAGATCTGCCAGGAGCTTCCTTAGAATTCCAGGAACTGAGCTTGCCATCTGGGCTATGACAAGATTTAAACCAGGGTCATGCTGTCCCCCTGAAGTGTCCTATTCCCTGCTTCCAAATCCAGTCTACCCAAATAATCCCCAACAACTATTTTTTAATGCAGTTTCCTGAAATACAAGCAGGAGGAAAATAATAGTACTACCCCCAAACTTTGGTGAGCATTAAGCAAGATACTGCATGTAATGAACCTACAATTTCTAACACTTCATAATCACTCAGTAGTTGCATTATAATAATTATTATAACGATTAACCTTCCCAGTTGCTATCCAAGAAAAATATCAGTTTATCCACAGATTGGATCACTCCCTGGTCACAATGGCAATAGTCTAAAAAAAAAAGCATTTGAAGATGAGAATGAAGACTTGGATTTTCCAAAGGCAAGAACTGGCATGGTCCAAGGTGTCCTTCAAGTTGACAGAGTATTGTTAAGATCATTAAAGCATCTGGATCTAGAGGTGGGTGGTCTATGAGGCCTCCAAGCTACACACAGTACAAACATACCCACCTCTGTTGAGATGATTCTAATCTTGCAAAATGTATACCTGAACACACCACTTCTTTCCTCCTTCTGTTGTCCCGTCAGTCAGCCATCCCGTCTAATATTTACTGAATAACAAAAAAAGTGCCAGGATCGGCTTCTCATTCACAGTGACTAGTATAACCTGGGACAGATAACATCCAGATTCCATTTCTCTCCAGTGACTACTCATTCGGAGCATCCCTAATATCTTCATAGAATCAGATGCGTGTGCAGAGAGGAACGGAATATTCAGTAAAGTTTAAGATCTTCAGGGACGCACATGTCTGATAAATCCACAACAACTTTAAAGCAGACATACAGCAAACTATGTCAAGGTCAGCCTCCCTTCCTTATCAAAGTCTGGACATTTAATCTGTCACTTAACGCGGCTCCTATAAATCACAGCACATGAACCCAGAAGGAGCAGCAGACAGCCTGATGGGGTGATTTGAAAGCTGTGCCCCATGAGCCTTGGCGACATTAGGAAAGAGCCAAGGGCGGAAGGGAGGGCCCTGCTTCCCTTTATTTTACAGTTCAGGGGAAGATTTCATTTGACGAAAGGTATCACTGGCTTAAAAATTTTTTAAAGAAAAACCACTGATTTATCCAATTCCATTTCAGTGATGAAGAAACAGTGCGAGGGAGGTGCTGCCACTCACTAAGCAGAGTCACAGGCAATGTTGGTGGCACCAGAGGGACAAGAATAGCTCCTTTGCCTCCTGTGCTCGTTTTTCTTTCAGGTGACTTCAGATTTTTTTTAAAAATATATTTTATTGATTTTTCACAGAGAGGAAAGGAGAGAGATAGAGAGTCAGAAACATCGATGAGAGAGAAACATCGATCAGCCGCCTCCTGCACATCCCCCACTGGGGATGTGCCGCAACCCAGGTACATGCCCTTGACCGGAATCGAACTGGGACCCTTCAGTCCGCAGGCCGACGCTCTATCCACTGAGCCAAACCGGTTTCGGCAACTTCAGATTTTTAACAACCTTATGACCAGTGGTTCCCAACGTGGGGCACACATCCCACAGGGGGCAATTTGATTTTTAAGGGGGGCAATTGGAGAATGAGTTATTAACAGTGAATTTTTTGCATTTCTTATGGTTCTCGGGGGACTCATATAGAGTATATAAATACATATTGTGACATATTTATGCATTTCAGTTCTCTATTATATGTTTTGAAACTGTATTTGCTATTTTTTCACATCATTCATATTATTATTATTAACAATGTCTTAGTGATTTCTTCCTCAGTACTTCAACTGTCCTTTCCTTCTTTTATTTTTCTCTTTCATGAGTGCCATTTTCTTTGGAAGCTTGTTTAGACCAAGTTAATGGCCTTTTAGGCTTTCTCCACACGAATAGAAGTTCACTTTTTTGAATAATAAGAATTATTTGTCATGGGGAGGGGTGGTGGGCATCAAGATTTTAGAGATGCTTAGGTGGAGCATGGCCAAAAAAGGTTGGGAACCACTGCTCTAGACCTATCTCAAGTCCTCCTCATATCATGCTTCTACCTACAGTGATTTTTTTCTCTAGTTCCAAGCAGCTATGGCCCTTTTTGTTTATGCCATGAAACAGAACTCCCCATTTCTAGATGTTTGCCTGGCTGTGTCATGGATTTCTCCTCCAGGGGACATTGAACCATGTCAGCCTCGCAACTCTGACAACACACATCCTGGCTCATTTCAGGCATTCCCCAAATACTGCAGCTATGGGTGTAATTTCTTGCCCTCTAGCTCCCAGAAGAATTTGGGAGCCTACCCAAGAAGGGAAGGTCACAGACTTGAGAAGGAGAAGGGAAACAATGCTCCTCCGCTCAACTTTATTCAGGGTCCCAGAATTTAAAAACGTGTTGGCTCTATTAGGAGAACTAAGAGGAGACTATGACTGGAGAGTAGAAGTTCAAGGTAATAAATCTAAATGCCTCCGGGAGCCAGAGAGGTAAAACAAAAATGTGACTTGGACTAGGTAGAAGTATTAGAGAGCAGTAAGGACTAGCGCACATGTGCATCACCATCTTAAAATAAACATATGTAAGTATTGCTTTGGCCGAACAAGTTTCCTTGCTAACTTGCCCCTACCCCTGACACACCACCAGTAAAAATTAATGTCCCTCAAGATTAAGTACCATACAATTGCAACCAATTTTCTGTTACAAATCATTATAGAATGTATTCCTCTAGAAAACTCAAGTTCAGGTCAGATAAAAATCCAAAGTCAATTCCAGAACAGTCACTTTTCTTGGGAATCTTCTTGCCACCTGCTAGAAGTCAGCTCCTGCACCATACTCTTCATTCCTCATGAGTAGGGAATGGTGGGAAATAGGGGCAACCACATGGCTAATGACAGATACCACCTTTCCTATGCACCATTTTAATCAGGTGAATTGATTGCTCTCTCCTGTTTATTCTGCTAAAACCAAGAGGGGAAATAAAGGAACCAAGAGCACAACAGTAGTTCTTTGTGAAGGAGAGCATCCCAAAGCAAACACCGCTTGTTGGGTTTCCTGGGTAAAAGAAAACCTAGTTGTATAAAGTTGACACATTTCAAGATCTCCAATCCTTATGCCCACTCCCCTCCATACTCCTAAATTATAGACTTTGAAAATAAACGAGAAGATAAAAATTGTTGGTGGCTTAACCCTCATGTTAAATAAAGCTCACTATGTAGCAAGAAGAAAGCAACAGAGATGACAAGACAGAAAGAGAACCTGCTATGGCTCCCAGATGCCAAACTCACAGGGCACAGCCTTCGGGCTCGCTTTCCCTTGTCAAGGTGCAGGAAAGAAACTAACTTTCTGAGATTAAAAAGAATAAAACAGATGTATAGTCAGGTCTGTCATCATGGGACTGGTTCTAACCAAAAGAGACAATCCATCACATCTCTGAAACCTTCAGCCTGCATGGGGCAGTGCAGGCTGTTTCAAAACACTGTGTCCTTATGCCAATATTATAAAGGGACCTTGCTGTACCCCCCAGGTGGATGAAAGAAGGCAATGTCTTCTGTTTAAAATGATTATGCCTTTAATATCATGACTCTAGCAGAGAGGGAGAATGTTCAAACCCTTAAAGTCTCTCTATTCCACTGAGAAATGAATAAGAATAACTTGGGCTTGAAAACTAGCCAAGCAGAAAATTTTGCAGGAGTAAGAAAGGAATAAAAAATGCCAATGCTTTGAGGAGAAGAACTCTGAGGCTGTGGAATGGGCTAGGAGATAAGTCATCTACCAATAAACTCCATCACTAACAATTATTGGGGGCTAATATCAGAGAAGGGCCGAGTCCAGGGAGGCAGGGAGAGGGCTCTCTCGGCTGTAACTGGGCAGAGCCAACCTTTCCCTGCTAACACCTAGGAAAATGCTTGGCACTGAATTGGTGCACACTGCCTACCCCGTTAAGTGAATGAATGAACCTCCAGCAACCCCTCTCGGCTCCACGGTTTGCACTCACTTGCCTGGGCTGCAAAGCCACCAGAAACATTCAATCTGGGTCACGCTGTCTCTGACCTCAGTCTGTCCCCCGTCAGGCTCCATTAATGTTCACAAGTCCTGACAGCTCTAACGTTAATACTCACACTTGCTGATGGAGCCACACAGCAGGTTCAGACTGCTACCTTCTCCTCTGAAACTCATGCATTAGGGTTTCTTCCATGCTTGCAATGGGAAACCAAGTCTAAGAAATATTAAACACAGAAAACTATATTACAATGATGTCAGGACTGGCCAGAAACCCAGGAGAAAGCAAGGAATGCTGAGTGAGAGTCCAGTGGCCTGCTGCAGGAATCAGGGCTGGGGTAAGAAGCCACAGCTGAAACTCTCCCTCCTCTTCTTCGGCCTTCAACGAGAAAAGAATCTCAAGGCACCAGGAGAAGTTATAAGCCTCAACCTATACAAAGGAGACAAAACTCCATCCCCCATGGAGGAAAGCAGACCTCCTCTGGATCTGAAAAGTCACCAGGATATGGCACCGAGGACAGGTAACGTAACGTAGGAGTGTAAACCATGAGAGGACAGGCCATACTAGTACGCATAACTATGTACTAGGGACCTGCAAACAGCTCAGAAATTTCATTCTTGCTCAGCAGCAACTGGTTTGCATGCATTCCTATCTCAACCATAACCGTATCCAACAAGACTCTTTGTGATTTACACACACACACACACACACACACACACACACTACAGAAACACTCATTCACGCTCATATATTTTAAAAGACAATCATAACATAGTAAAAATGAACGACAACATCCTCTTCATTTCCCAAATGAGTATCTCTAAGTTGCCACCCAGGCCAGCATGACGTGTTCTACAATGTGAAGCTGTGGTGGTAACTGTTACCAGTAGTGTGGCTCCAATTATACTTGAGTATTAGGATCTGGCTGGACAACTGGAACCATAGCTGGTCTCTTCACTGTTTTTTGTTTATCCCACCTTCCCCTTACAAATGAAAGCCCTGTCTTGTTGGGACAGATTTATATCCCGTACAACAAATTCGATCTGAACACACTAAACTGTATCCAACTGAGGGTTCCACTGGAGTCACAAGAAAAATTTGGTTAAGACTTTGTCAAGACTCATCCCCACCAGCTGTGTGCATGTTCATATCACTCAAATGTATTGGAATGTAGGGACAGATGGGTTTGGGGGTCAGACAGATTTAGGACCAACTGTCTGGTTCACTCACTTCTTACATATGAAACTCAAACTTAAAACATGTTATTTAACTTTCCCTTTATCAGAAAAAGTGAGGATAATTGTACAACCTACATTACAGAGTGGATATGCAGATTGAGAAAGATCCATAAAGGACCTAACCCTACCCGGGCACAAAAAGGGTGATTGTTATTATTATGATTTTGATCTTGTCCTCTGTTTTGCATTGTCACTTCATTCAGGATAAGGGGTCCATCTCCTACTTCCTACCACCTTAAAGGAGTATTCAATGAGTATCTTTAACAAACTGGTAGTGTTAACTGACAAAGTCTATGGTGAGCTGAAGAATAATATGTTGTTTTTTTCACCATAAAGCCTTTAAAAAGTAACTAAGAAAAGGTGTTCCTTCCAGCAATAATTATAAAAACAAGTGCCAATTATTCTACTGAATAATTAGAGGAACAAATGCAAATCCTATGTGTTTGCACTGCAAACCATTCAGTATGGTGGAAATAAAATTAAATAAAAATAACACGGGTATCAAGGCTATATTCATTACATCCAGTAATGATTTTGAGGCATTTTAGATTCCCTCCCCACCTTAACCCTGTGGAGAATAATAAAAAAATCTTTCCGTACTACGTGGTATGATTTTTGCATGCTGAAACAATGCCTGGGCAAATGCATGCAGGACATCGCTGTGCCGTGATTCCAAGGGGCTGGTCCACAGAAGCCAGAGCAGAGGGTTGACAATGGAAATAAAATCTCTGCCTTAACAGTGCCACTGGGGCTAGATGAAAATGGTCTTCCAGAACTTGATTAAAACTAAATTGAAAAAGAACATATTTGGCTAATATTACATTAGACTAAAATATAGAAATGAACCCTAATACTCTTGAAATCTAATAAGAAAGAGCCATCTCAATTTCCAAACTTTCAAAAGCATATTCTTTAAATGCATCACAGATCAATTTACATGGTACTTTTGCCAATAAGCAAAACCAAATCCCAGGTTCCAATTGGCTTATATTGGAAAGTGTGAGAGCAAATGCTAGAAAATGCAATTACTGCAAACAAACTCCATTTTCTCTCCTCTGAAGGGAATTTCAGAGAATATTTTATTGCCATCAAATAATATTTCTGAAGGCATCAATACACAATTCTATTTTCTCTTCAGAGTCCCTACTCACTGTATAATCTAATCCACTCTACAGAAGATCTTGAAATTTAGAGAGGAGCCTACGAAAGGGGATATTACCTTGCACATACATCCTATGTCAATTTCAATAATTTGCACCCTGGACAGGAAGTTGCATACAGCGAAATTTAGGGCCCAATAAAATTGACTTTTTCTATTTTATAACTTGAAATTTTAATGAAGCATTCCAAGAATAAAATTTTAAAAGAAATCTCTCAGGGAAGGTTATTTTGATCAATAGTGACAGCAATGAGATGGAGAGAATGGAGACCACATTCATTTCCTCTCCCATTTCTGCTTCTCCCCCGCCCACAACTGGAAAAATTTTCCAATAAAAACTCCAGATCATCAGAAGCTACACAGAAGACTTCCTGGGGAGTGTGGAATCATGAAGTGTCCTACTGATAAGGTTTTTGTTTCACAGAAACACTAGTTTTAACATCTCTTTCCTTCGGAATAGCTTTGTGGCCTAAATGCCACCAGCCTCCCCTCTAGGAAGAAGGAGCTTACAGGATGCTGCAGGAGAATTCCTCAGGAAGAAAGGACTTCTGCAAAGTCCATCATGGCATCGGGGCCCAAGGTCTATTCCACATTTTTATTCTTTACCCATATGTTATGCTCTGAATGTCTGTGTCCCCCTAAAATTCATAGATAAATCCTAATCCTCAAAATAATGGTATTTGGAGGTGGGGTCTTTGGGAACTGATTAGGTCTTGAGGGTGGTAGCTCCCATAAATGGGATTAATATCCTTATAAAAGAGCTCCCTAGCCCAGTGATGGCGAACCTTTTGAGCTCGGCCTGTCAGCATTTTGAAAAACCCTAACTTAACTCTGGTGCCGTGTCACATATAGAAATTTTTTGATATTTGCAACCATAATAAAACAAAGATTTATATTTTTGATATTTATTTTATATATTTAAATGCCATTTAACAAAGAAAAATCAACCAAAAAAATGAGTTTGCGTGTCACCTCTGACACGCGTGTCATAGGTTCGCCATCACTGCCCTAGCACCTTCCACCATATATAGGCACAGTGACAGGAGCTATATATGAACCAAGAAGAAGGCTCTCACCAGAACACGACCATGCTGATATCCTAATTCTGGACTTCCTGGACTCAAGAACTGAGAAAATAAACTGTTGTTTAACTCACCCAATCTGTAGTATTTTGTTGTGGCCACTCAAGCAAACAAATATACCTTCCTATAAAGTAGACTTTGTTTAAACTATTTTACACACTGAAGTTGAGGTAATCTTCTATGTGTTTTTTTGTTGTTGTTTGAATTTTTTTTTATTGATTTCAGAGAGGGAGGAAGAGGGAAAGAGAAATAGAAACATCAGTGATGAGAGAGAATCATTGATTGGCTGCCTCCTGCACGTCCGACACTGGGATCGAGCCCAGAACCCAGGCATGTGCCCTGACCGGGAATCGAATCGTGACATCTGGTTCACAGGTCAACACTCAACCATTAAGCCATGCTAGCTGGACTGAGGTAATCTTATAATACAGATCTCATCATGCATATTCCTTCCACATACTCGGCCACTTTAAAATCTTCCTAAATTCCCTATTTTTGCCTACAGACAAAAGACCACACTCCCTGCATGGTATGTGCAACTTAACGGATCTGGCCTCACAGCCACTCCTCCAATCATATCTTGGGTGGCTCTGAGCTTGCCAAGTGCTTGCAGTTCATAGAATGAGCATTTGTCTACAGGGCTCTCTGTCCCACTTGACTAAGACTTCAGGAGGGTCAGACTCTATTCCATTCATCTTTGCATTCTCAGCAGGCTTTAATAATTATTTATCAAGTGAATGAATAATTAAGAAATAATTTTATCCTGGATAAGAATCATGTGATATATATTTGGATTCCAGATGGCCTTAAAGTGTTACAAATCCTATTTTTATTTATCCTAGGATGGCACCAATTATATCCATTACAAGGTCTACTATTCATTTGCAATGGAGAAACTAAATCTGATTTTTTAAATCTGTTATAAAAGGGCTTTTTGGGAGGGGAAGGCAGATGGAGTAAAAAATATTGGCTTGCAATAGTAAAAACTCAATTTTGTTGAAGAAGTGAACAAATAAATAAATAAATGAGTGAACGAACTGTAGGCATCACACAAATAATGTTTCGATTTCAAAAGAGAAGAAAATTACTGCTGTTGCATGGGTTAACATTACTCATTTAAAGATTTTTGCAGCCTTTGTTCCCAGGATTGGGTAGTTCAGAGGAGATAATCAATAGTGGAGTTAATGGAATAGCCATTCATTATTTGAGTAAGTTGCCTGTATTTCTTCTTTGTTGTATCCCTTCATCTGAAAGTTTTCACCCCTAGGCCTCTCAGGGAAATCACTGCTGTTTTGACAGCTGGCTTTGCAGAGGCCACTCTTTACAAATGAACCTACTACCCTGGCCAAACAGGTCATGTGTGTGCATCTTCTCAGGCCCCCAGTCACTGGGTCAGCTGAAAGAATCCACTCGAACATACTTGCAGGGCCAGCTCTTCCCATTTGCTTCCAACAGAAAAAAATCAAGAGGCCTTTGACATCTTATCCTAATTCAGGCTCGCTGACATTCCAACCTGAGAGAGTCCTCAGAAAGCAGAATCATGCCTTCCATGGAATGGAAAACTACCATCCAGCAAGGCTATAAGGACTCCTCTAGGTCACCCAATGAGTTAGCTGCAACATGGAACTCCTGCTTTGCAGCCCAATATTCTACTCCTTTATCATGTCATGCAGTTACACAGTCAGTTTTTGAGTCAAAGAGTGTTGAAATGATTTTCTTTATAGATCAGGAAACTGAGGTTCAGGGAAATGGAGAGCCTTTTCTAAAGACCACGCCCACAAGCATGAATCCTGACTCCTAAAACCAATCTGCCACTACCTGCAAGTCCCGTCCAATAATCCCCAGGACATATGGCCACTCATTTCTTCATATCTCACAACACTCAGGACTGCTCATGTTCATGGCTCGGATGCTTATTCTGTTCTATTTTTAAACCTCTACTATTATAGTTGAAGACCATTTTCTTACATTTGACCCATGGACAAAGCATCTGTTTTGCAACCTTAACTGTGAGCTTAGAGTAACTTAGGATAACAGAAATGACCTCTCTGGATCCAGCCACTGTCCTCCCAAACTCTCCTATCTCTGGCACTATTATTGAGGCACTTTTGATGAAATTCAATGGTAAAAATCTTCCATAAGGTGAACATCCCAATTGTTACTTATTTTTGTCCATCAGTAACTAAAGAGCTATGTTTGCTTATTCTCGGCCAATGTGGCAAAACTTTTCATGTCAAATATCTAGGTGGTTTCTCAAGGTTCTGTAAAAAAGGTTTTCTAGACAATATGTTCTTATAATACACTAGAGGCCCGTTGCACGAAGATTCGCGCAATAGGCCTTCCTTCCCCTGGCTGCCAGCACCGGTTTTCCTCCGGCACCTGGGACCCAGGCCTTTGGTCTGACCCCAAGTCTCAAGCACCGGTTTTCCTCCGGCACCTGGGACCCAGGCCTTTGGTCTGACCCCAAGTCTCAAGGCTAGGCTTCTCCACTGCGGCTGCAGCAAGGCTAGGCTTCTCCGCTGCGGCCGTTGTGATGCTTGGATTCTCCACTCCAGTCGCAGCGGAGAAGCCTAGCCTCTTCAGTCTTCAGTCTTCGCTCTGCGCCTGCATATGCAAATTAACCCACCATCTTTGTTGGGTTACTTTGCATACTCATCCTGATTGGCTGGTGGGCATAGCGGAGTGATGACCCATTTGCATGTTTCTCTTTTATTAGTGTAGGTAGATTCAACTCAACCATAGTATTTCATTTCCATTTGTCTCTGAAACACTACCAGCATTTTTCACGAAGGTCATTCTTCTCCCCATGGGAGGTTAGGCCAATATCATTGATTCTTAAGTGCTAAAATTGCAGGTCAAACTTTTTGAAAAAACAAAAAAACTATTTTTTTTTTCCAAATGAATTCCTTTGCGGTGTGTTTTGGCTAGAAACTGGAGATTAGATACATTAGTAGAAAAAAGAAGCACAGTGTATTTTTGCAGGGTCTAACATAATTCACAACTGAGAACTCCAACCACTACTATTCAAACTCATTCAAAGCTTGTGAAGTTGATTCCTTACTAGGAAGATCTGGCCAGATTTCAATGCTTTGGGTTAAACTGTTCTTACTTTTTAACTCTGTCATGTGGCATTTCACTTTCAACTCCACATTCTCAGATTCACCACGTTGTGGTTTCCTTTCCCTGTTGGGCTCATTTCAAAGTTCTGCAAAGTCAAGTCATAACCTCATTTTCTAATCCAGCAGCCTTGGGGAAAATAAATCTTATTAGGTCCCATGAAATCTCATTAGATTCCTGACCCTTTCGAAAGTCAGGATGAGATTTGATAATGAAATGGGGTCCCAGAATGCCCATGAAATGATCACAGTCTTTCTACAACATTCAACAACTATTCCCTGGGGACCTAGGGTGAGACAGGTAGTGTGTTGGGTGTTGGCTAGGAAGGTAATGAATAAACAAAATAGAAAAGGGTCTCTGCCCTTGGGGAGCTTACACTCAGCTGAGAGCAACAGAAAAAGAAGTAAATACTTACTAACAAAGCTCAGATTATGATCATTGCTAGGCAGAGAATTAGCAGCTGCTATGAAAGAGAGTAACAGAAGACATCTGATCAAAGGAGGTAAGTGTCAGTCAACATTTGCAATCTTGTCCAGGCTTTTAGCAACCATCAGTTAAGATATACAAGAAACAGACTTCCCCGATCATGTGTAACATAATGGAAGGAGGCAGGAAGCATGCACACACACAGATGTGAGTGCACCCCCTGACACACAGAGATGTTTACAACAGTATTCATGAGAAAGAGGAATATGATAGAGCAGCGATTTTCAAGCGATGTGCCTCAAGAATTGTTAAAACATGCACTATCTGACTATTTGGTTAGGGGTACTGACCTCTTTTCCCTTAGGTTGTCAAATTAAAAAATGACAATAGGCAACACAACAACAGCTGTCAATGTGAATGAATTAAAACTATACCAATTTTTTTGATTGGCAAAAAGCATATTTTGGGGTGTGTGGCAGAATTTTAGTAATCAGTCTATGTGTGTCATGAGATGAAAAAGGTTGAAAATCGCTGCTGTGAGCAAAAGAGAAAAGTGACATTTTCAAGATGAAAATGGGAAATAGGTAATAAGCATCTTAAAGTACAACCCAAGGCTGTCTCAGTCCCCAACCAAGCCATGCCACTGTACTTGTCCCTGAATTGCAGCAAGTCATACCACATGGACTCCATTCTAGGAAAACAGTAGGCTACTCGCTCCAAAGTTCAATGCAAAGATATTTCATTACCAGACTCATAAAGCAGACACTGTTGGTGGTCTACTCCAACCCTCACCCCAGCTTTCCGTGACAGCAGAGCCCTTAATTTCATCCATATATTCATCCCTGGGAAGCCATGTGCCCAAGAAAGGTGTGCCTATTCTTACACCCCAGGGGGTGGATCTTGATGAATTCTATTTCCCTTGTCAGTGACTGGTTTAAAGAGGTGCATGTCACCCAATCCTAGCCAATGAGACATGAGGGGAAGTCCACTGAAGGGCTCCTGGGAAACGGTTACCACCTCTACAAACAGACAATATAATAAGGGAATGGTCCTCTCTTTCCACTGAATATTGTCATGTCTTCATAACAAGCCCGGAATTTGAACAGTCACTCTCCAACCTCAGGGGCAAAGTTAACATGTGAGAACAGGAGAAAGAAATACCAAATACCCTGGGTTCCTGGAAATCATCACTGGGCCCCTGAATTACAGGATTTTAAAAAATGCTTTACTCCTCCCAGCTTCTTCCTATCTGAGATACTAAATCCCTTGTTATTTAAGCCCTTTTGTTTCTTCCAGCCAAAAGCCTCCTTACTGATTTAACACACTATGTTTATACTTCCACATGCTTAATTAATACCATAATGTCTCCCCCAAACAATGCTACTGCTATACCCTCTACTCCTGACAACAGCCTAATAAGAGATTCTAAATCATGATTTCTGCCTCTGGCAGGGACACTCAGAGTCCCTGTAAACAAAATAAATGATGATGACAATTATGAGGCTTAGAACAGATTCAAGTAATACTTACCCTCTAATGGGCACAGCCCTAAAAAAAATGTATATATTAATCCACTTAACCCTATGAACTAAGAACTATTATCCACTTTTACAGATGAGGTAACTGAGGTACACAAAGGTCATGATGAAAAAGAACAGCTTTGCTAAGGGTGATGAGGACATGCAGACTATATCCCTGAACTTGACCATAGACACCATCATAAGCAAGAACAGGGCAGTGAATTGGCAAGAGAGCCACAGAAGAGTTCATTAAAGTTCCAATTATTTGCACACACCAGTAGAGAACCTGATTCAATAGGTCTGAGCTAGATTCCGGGAATCTGAAGTTTTAACCAACTGCCTGTTGTTAAGCAGTCAGGTTTAGGAGATAGGAACTCGAAACTAGAGAAAACTGAGCTGCCCAAGATTTGTGGGACTTAATAAGGTAAACTGAGCTGATCTATTAACTCCATCAGATTGGTTCGATAACCTGAATTCTTTATAGCTTGGGATTTAGTGAACTTGTTTCCTAAATCCTACAGGATACAAAGAGTTCTGTGCGTTTTCTTGTCTTCCTGACAGTCTGATTCACATACTAGCCTCAACTTGCTTCCAAGATACGCCAAGAATGTCCTGCAACAGCCTACAATGGGAAGAAAACTTAAAAATCCCACCAAGCCTAGGTCACAGTCGTTTTCGGAACTTTCTAACACAGACACATGAAAGTGTGGATTGGCCAGGAAGAGTTAAAATAAAGCATGTGGACATGGTCACTATGGCAGTTTTCTGTCTACCAGAGTCACAGAGCATGAGTGTGACCAAAGACAAATGATGCTAAACTGCCCTGCAAATGCATGGCAGAGGAGCAACCACCTATCTCCCAATGCTACGACGTGTCAGTCACTGCCAGTCAATCATTACATCTTTCCCACTGAGTCTGGATGAGCCAGGAAGATCCTTCTTAACAAAATGCTTCTGGGCCGAAACTCAGAACACGAATAAAAATTAAGATCTCTCACGAATAGAAACAAGAGAAGCAAAAGAAAAATATTGTGTGTTCATTTTCCAGATACTCTTCTGGTGTATCCAAGTCTTATTATTACTATTTCTATAGCTCCTCATGTTCCTAAAGGGCACCTGGATAAATGTTTGCTGGATTTAATTTGTTATTTTCCCCCCTACTACTTTGGCCAAAGGATTCAGCATTTCCCTAACAGGAATATTAAACTCAGCATAAGCCATGAAGTCCTGGAACCAAAACAGTTAATTAACAAGTCACCAAGACTTAGCAAGAAACAGGAGACACGGCTTAGGAAGCTGCCCATTTTTCTTGTAATAAAGAAAATAAAGACAGTAATTCTGAGAACGTTTATTAACCCCCCAGTATGGGTAACTGCCATCAGCTGTGGGTCTGTTAGTCTTGCATTAACATAAGCTACTGGATCTTGGTTTTCAATGGCACAGTAATGCCCATGATACTGCCGATAAGTGCTAACGCTGAGTTTTGGAAACCAAGCCCTGTGTCTAGCAAATGCTTTTAAAGGAATTTCACTCTCAATGGTTGCTTGCCCAGGAGAAATTCATTTTATGCTAAAAAAAAGTAAGAAAGCAAACAAGGAGGCATTCAATTGAGCAAGCGTTTTCTTAACTCATTTTAAGATAATCTCTTGCATTCATCAACAATTTCTCCAGTGGGCAGAACCATAGAAAAACACTTTGTATGGTTTGGCTGTATGCTCGTTCTATATTGGTAGACAACCTAAAATAATGAAATGGTGATAAAACAAAAAAAGGAAGGCTTTATAACAGTCAGGGCATGCCAACCAATTTTAAATTGAATTACACAGCCTGCTAATCTTTATGATGGGATACAATTTCTTTCAACATTATGCATTATACTAAAATTTGCAGCGTTTTCCCCTTCCCACTTCTTGAGCTGAGAGCCACCCCCACACACCTCCCCAGTGATACAGCTTCTCTTGGACCCCAAAAGCATTGTTCCTGCTGCCTGGGAAGGCAGGGCACGGCTTGTGCAAGATTTCATTTTTATAGCTATTGTTAGTTGTGTGCATTTGTATTTCACACCAGGGTATACACACAGTGTTACGAACATTGGGCATATTTTCCTAAGACATATTTCTAAAGAGGATAGATTAAAAAACACACATATGGTAAAAGAGATTTTTAAAGCCAACAATATTGAGGAGCTTGTTACATTTTAAAAACAAATGTGCAGAACACTGCAGGCTGCATATCTGATGAAGCCGGTGCACTTCAGAAATTTGAACTGCCCAGGGTTAGAATGGAAGGGACTGCACTGACGCAGAAGCCTATCTATTTGGATCGTGTTTTTGCTCTTTCGGTGTGTTTTTTCTCACTCTTGGAGTAGAGAGGGGGCAGAGCTTATTCTGTAGGCATGGTTGAGCTCAGGCATCACCCCTGTAACCCTGATGAGGAGAAGGAAGAACTGCCTTGACAAGTTCCTAATCCTTCTTCCTCCTGCCATGGGAAATGGAACTTTCAAATTCACCTTAGTAATATTTCTAGGAGACATGACCCTTCTTAGAACCCCTTTATCTTAGAATATGGAATCTTACTGTGTGATGCATTGGGCTTATCGATATATATAAAAGCCTAAGCGACCGGCTGACCGGCCAATAGCTATGAAATGCAATGACCACCAGGGGCAGACACTCAACGCAGGAGCTGCCGAGCTGCGGTGATTTGGCAGCTGCGTGCATTCTCAGGTGACGCACCCGGAACCAGAGAGGAGGGAGCCTGATTCCAGGGTGCGTCGCCCAAGAACCATCTTCTCGCAATCTGGGACCCCTTGGGGGATGTCAGAGAGCTGGTTTCCGCCCGATTCCTGCAGGCCAGGCCGAGGGACCCCACCGGTGCACAAATCCATGCACTGGGCCTCCAGTTTATAATACAAATAAAAGACAAACCTGTATACACTGCCTTGTGAACAAATTCATGTTCCCTATCACGGAGCTATACCTAAGACTTTTTTAAACGTGCAAGGCAGGAAAAGACTATACCTATGACTTTTTTAAACGTGCAAGGCAGGCAAAGAGACCATCTATAAGAATAAAAATTTAGGTCTTATTGTGGGAGTATATGGCAAATGATGAGCTACAGAACAACTACCAGAAACCACACACAGTTTCTGGTTTAGATCTTTCTAGAAATTCTAGACACTCTATTAACTGACACTCTCCAGTCCCTGTGAGATACATATCGACTGCTGCTCACAACACACTGACTAATGACAGTCACAACTGTCCCTGGTGACACCAATGCACGCCGGCTTCCATGTACAGCATCCCTAAGCCACTTGCATTTATCTCCAAACTAGTTTATGCCAGCTGGACTTTTTACCATAATCATCTAATGTCATTGTGTATTACTTAAAATGATGACATAGGAACATTAAAAGAGTGTATAAATTTGCTGTTGCCTAGGGAGTAATTGACACCACTTTAAAAAGGAAGGGGGAATGAATCATAAAAATCTAGAAATATTTGGCACTCGGAGTGTTTCACAAGCATCTTTCCATTCTGACTCGCCAATACATACACTAAAATGGAAGCATGACAAATACGGTGAATTTTTGATAAAGATGATAAATTATGTGCGATTTTCCCAAGAAAGACAGTGCTGATCTCCAATCACTGTGAACAAAGGAAGGGCTTTGGCACAACTTCAGAAGACTGGCCAAACCGTGCACATCTATATGCTACAAGTTACAATAAAAACATCCAGCTACGTGTTTATCATATGCTGGGTGCCTGCTTTGCCTGACTTTCTCATTAACTGCACCCTTTCCAGTCCCTGTGACAGGGTAAGGGGGCTCTGGCTGGAGGAGGAGCTGTGTGTAGCACCTGCTATAGTTGTGAAGATGGAAATTATTCCCGGTGCCACCTCGAACCCCAAGACCTTATCTAGAACAAGCATCCAGCCCCGCCAGCGTGACTCAGTGGTTGAGCATCGACCTATGAACCAGGAGGTCACAGTTTGATTCCCAGTTGGGGCACAGTTTAGTCTCTTCGAAATGAAAAGAAAGTTTACTTCCCAACCTTATTTTCAGACAAAATAGAACAATACAAACTAGAGGATAAGTGAGATTTAATTTACTGAAACAACAGAGAGAAGGGAGACAAGAGAGGGGAGACAACACAGTTTAATTGTACAACTTTACCCCGAATTAGATGGGGGGAAAATGTGCTATTTCTTTCCTGCTCCTGAAATTTCAACAGAATTTAAGAAACACGGGGGAAGAAAGTTTATTTCAGTTTCACGGTGCACCCAAAACTTGTTGCAATAACATCTAAATCCAGTAGATCAATAATGCATGTTATAGTTAGCTGCTTAATTATTCATTTTGGATGTACCAAATAGGGTTTTAAAACAAATTCCAGATGTGAAAAGAGCTAGGCAATGCAGGCAATGTAATCAAAACTAAAAGCCATTTTCCCCAATGTTATTTTTCCCCCCAGAACATCATAAAAATCTCTAATTCTCAAAATTAGGAAGAGACATTTTGATAAAAACTTTACATATATATTTACATTTGTGTTCTATGGACTGTTACAAATGCTAAATAAAATACTCTAATATCAAAAGGTCCCAAAAGTGACAGAATAAGAACAGTAACCAAGGATACGCAATAAGAAGTAAAAAAAAATAAAGGCAAAAAAAAAAGAATGTTAAATGGGGACAAATCAAAATAGAAGACTAATTAAAGGTTGCCGTATGGGTTGCAAAGGTTGCTTACTACCCAAGAGTGTGAGTGGGAGCTGAATGCCATTCCACAAGCATGTAGTGCCAGGTCTAAGGGACACCTCTTCAGACTTTGTACAAAAGCACCTCATGGGCCAGCAGCAATCCTGATCAGGAATAACATATTGGAAAAACGAAACATTTTTTAAATGAAAATGTACAACGATTCCAATCTCCTTCCCCCACAAGAAAACCAAGAATAAACAAAACCAAAACCAAATATAGGGATCTAACTGTGAGTTTTGCAATAAACCTCCCTCTCCCCCCTTTAGGCTAAATTATGAATGCCCACTAACCAACTATCTATGTAATAGCCAGAAGGCCTTCAGTCCACAGCTCTGGAATGTGCCTTCATGTTGCCACAAGGACAAACTCAGCCAGGCCAGACACACGCAGAGAATCTGAGTGTGCAAGTTTCCAGGGCCAGCAACCAAGCATCCCAGGCTCTTTGTATCTCATGACTTAGCACTTTTTGACCAGCAGTCCAAAAGCCTTCCATCAGACAAACCTAGTTTACTTAACATTCATTAATGATTTCACTAATTCTTAAAATTAGTTGTATCTCTTGGAGCAAAAAAATGAGTTAGGTAACTTTCTGAGGTAAATGTATTTTCTGGCCCTTACCAGGACAGTGTAAAAATTAGAAACAATAGAAATATGGCACCCCTTAATTCCCCATTGCCATCCATCCCTAGATCCTGGGTCCCAGTCTCCCTGGGTACCATGGAAGGAATCAGGATGCAGAGCACAGCTACTGCCTCCTTGGTCTCTGTGACCTGGTCTATGGTAGACTTCAGTGTGCTTGCTTGAGGATCGAATGAGATAACAAATATGTTAGCAAAAGATGCACAGCATCTTGTCACTAAACATATAGACATACTAGTTTTATAGGATCAAGTTTCTATTATAACCCCTCACTCTTACTTAAGGGTAAGAAAATGAGAAACACTGTTTTGTTTTAGCTTGATTTGGCTTGACTTTTAAAACGGATTGCAGTGCATTGTAGAGCCTGCACAGAAAACATTTCTATAAAAGACATTATTGGTTTTATTTGGAAAAATCTGAAAAAAGTCTGTAGATTAAATTATAGAATTGTATCTATTTATATTTCATTTTGAAATCGGTAGTGAGTTAATGTAAATGAATATCCATGTTCTTAGAAAAGACACATTGAAATACTGAAGGTAAAGGGGCATAGAGTCTGTAGCTTACACACAAATACTTCAGGAAAAATTATATAAATAGAAAGGCCTAGAGAGAGAGAGAGAGAGAGAGAGAGAGAGAGAAAGAGAGAATATGCAAATAGCAAAATGTTAACAATTGTTAACAATTGGGGAATGGGGCTATAGGGTAGATGATAGGTCCTTGTATTATTCTTGCAACTTTTCTTAAGCTTGAAATTAGATTCAAAATAAGTATAAAATGTTAATTGAAAAATGATTCATCAAATGGGACTGCCCATTGGTGTGGGAAGTGCTGTCTGCACATGAATGGCTCTTCTGGCACTTCACTTTGGAGTCCACACTCTACTTTCCCCTCCCCCGCCTAGCCTGCTCCAAGTGCAGGAATGGCTGTGCTGAATTATGCAGACAGTGCTATAATTATGTCCTCTTCTCTTTCATCTTCCTTGCACTACTCCAAGGGAGCATGTGTAGGGTGAGCTAATGATTTGCTGCGTATCTCCGATGAGTACTATATTATTTGCATCATAATATTTTCATTTCTTCCCCCTGCACATAATGCCATGTTGACAGCAAGGTCAGTTAAGTTACTATAAGGGATTTTTAATGAAAACAATTATAAATTAAAAATAACTGTGTTTAAAGCATTTAACAGTCACTAGGGTCAAGTGATTACAGCAGTTACAAGACCCATGGGACGTGTTCACACCAAAACAAAGTGAATAAATTACCTCAGCTGGCGCATGTAATCACTAAGTGACCACAGGGGTCAGGCAGAGTGGAACCCTGAAGACTTTCACGCAAAACCAATAATGAAAATTTATCAGTCAAAAGGTGGGGGGGGGCACATCAAGAATTAGTGAGTCGAGCCATAGACTGGAAGCAGAATGGACTCCCCATGCAGCTTGAAGAGCCAGAAAAATGACATTCAAAAACCCAGGGGACCACTGGGGAAAAAATTCCAGGAAACAATATGCAGATAGGCTGGGAGGATGTGGGAGAGCTCAAATGGAAGTGATCTATTCCATATTGGCAAGATAAAAGCCAAACCAAGGGCTACCTACCTATAAGAATAACTGTCCTTATCCAGAAACCCGTGGTGGGGTGTGGACATGCATTTGGAGGTCTACAGTACAAGATAATGAAGGGTGTGATGTTAACAATAAAATGATCACCTCTAACAATTACAAGGTACTTGACAGCTGAGGATGCCCCTCAAAAGTCACCCTCACAGCTCTGTGTCTATTTCTCCTTGTTGTAGAGAAAAAGTGGCTGAAGATCAGGGAAGCAAACACATTTTGTTGATCAAAATACAACTAGGAAGTGAAGAAAACCAGACATTTATTGACGAGCCCTCTGGGAGTGTCATCTCAGGAGACTCATCATCGAAGGAGACTAGAATCCCTAAACTAATGTGTGCTAATGGTCTGAACTTAGTATGGAGGGGAGAAAAGGATGAAGTCCAATTAGGGAGGCAGAGCCAGTTTCCTAACAGATAGAATCTTTGATGTAGGCTTTAAAGAATGAATAAGAGTTCACAGAAGAAAGGGAACAAGACTGGCAGGCAGGTGGTGGGATCAACAGGATTGAAGATTCAGTTACTCAACAAAAATGTAGAGTGTTTTGTACACACATAGCCCTGTGTTTGTGACCTCATCGACAATATAGAGGTCCACCCGTTCTCCTGTAGAGACCCACCCCCTGATCTCGTGGAGCTTGCTTTCATTCATCTATCCCTTCACTCAATGCATGTTCTGAGCCGCTCCTATGACTCAGGCACTGTCGTAGGTATAGAGGATACAGATATCATGGAGCTTGCATTCAATGGAGGAAGACCAACAATAAGTAAGAAGACACACAAGTAGCAAACGTAAGATCTCACCAAAGAGTTGGCATTTGAGCAGAGACCAACAACAGAGGAAGTGCCTGGGTTAATGATCATGTGAATCAGAAGGGGAATGAGGAGAATGACCAGTATTTGGAGGAGATGTTAATTCAACATTGTGATATATTGATTTTGAGGCATCTATCATCTATGGTAAAATAGTTAGTCTCCAATTAGATGCAAGTGTGTGTGTGTGTAGAGATTAAGATTAAATCAGTACTCCATTCCATAAATGAAACCTTGGAGAATGAGAATAATCTCCCAGGTTTTGATGTGCAAAATTAACATAGAAATGGCATCACGCCCAGGCAGAAGACAAAGCCTCTACGCCTGGGCCCTCCACTAACAAATCTGTGTGAAATTGGCTAAGACACTGAAACTCTGTGAATTCTAGTTGCCTAATTTATAAAACAGGGAGATAATATAGACAAGCCAAGGCTGGATGCTAAGGGCAGTAACACCGCTCTCTTGTTCCCTTCTACATTCTCCGTGGCGGAAGACTGACAAGACACTGAGATCATATGCAAATAACCTTTTGAGGATGAAGCCCCTTCATGCTCTGGTATGCAAGCATCCTGCTCTAGGATTTAGGATCACGTAAATACTGAGGGCTTCAATTTTCCCTCTCGGGCCAGAGGGTTTAGAAAATTTGGGGACTTTTTTGTTTCCAAAGAGCTCCTTTTTATTTATTTATTTATTTATTTATTTATTTATTTATTTATTTATTTATTTTTAATAGTGACAAAATTGTCATGTAGTGAAATTCAAAAATATTTTGCCCTTTTCAGGAAAGTGTGTACCTGGCTTTCTCTGCTAAGCTGATGAAGCAATGGTTATATGAGTCTCGCCCATGCCTATTTCTCTAGGCCAGTGATTCTCAACCTTCCTAATGCCGCAACACTTTAATACAGTTCCTCATGTTGTGGTGACCCCCAACCATAAAATTATTTTCGTTGCTACTTCATAACTGTAATTTTGCTACTGTTATGAATCGTAATGTAAATATCTGATATGCAGGATGTATTGTCATTGTTCACGACCCACAGGTTGAGAACCGCTGCTCTAGGCGATGGAGATATTTCAGCAAAGGAGAAAGCAGGAAGTTTTAGAACTGAATTTTGGAAGAGTAGGGACAACACCCAGGGACATTAGCTCTTGTCCACAGCATGACCCCAGTCTGTCCTCCCACCTTTCTGGATCCCCACCCATCCATCAGCAAGACAGAGATAATGCTGTCTGCCCATATCGACTTCCTCGCACCATTATAAGCATTAATGATCTAATATACTCCAAGGTACTCTGAGTCCTTTGGAGAAAGAAGCCATATGAATTAGAGGCATTATAATTAATGTAATTTAAGAAAATGGCTGGCCATAACAAAGAGGATTCGGTTCACATGGATCACAAATGACCTAGCCTCATGTCCTCGGGTCACTAACAATCCTTTCTAATGAAACAAAGTCCAGTCTTACTTATTTGAGCATATTCAACTATTCTGTATTTATGTTCTTTTTTAAGTACTTTACATAATTCTATATCAAAATTGAACTATACTTTCAAGTTAATTTTGTTCTTATTGGAGGAAAAGTACTTACCTATGAATAAGACCATGAGATAATTCACTTTAGCATAAAAGATTCTTTCACGTAAAGAAAGACAAGTAGATAATAAGCATGAATCTGTTATTTGGATTAAACAAATATATGACAGACAAGAAAACGGGACATTTGTATCCTCATAATAGGATATGCAGTCAACTCATAGACATTTTTGGAAATTCTAGAATCTCTTTATTTTTTTTTTACAAACTTACTTTTTTAATGATAAATAATTTCCTTGCATAAGCAATTTTGTCAGAGTGTAGCTTCACAAGTTATACGAATGAAACAGACTGAATGCAAAAAAACACCCTAAATAATTGTGTGACATAGAGAAGTTTTTACATAAATTATAACTTGAGGATGGTAATAGGGGAAATCAAATTATGAATCACAAACTGAAAAGTCTAGCATGTTAGATATGGTTTTTGTGAGCAAGTTAATGATTAAGAAACTCCTTTGACATTAAACTCCAGACGATGCGAGTGAGAGAATTCTAGGCTGTAAGGAACTCTGGTAGAATTGGAAGTTACAAAATAACCACAGGGATGTAAAGTACAGCATAGGGAATATAATCAATGTTTAATAACTATGTATTGTGCCAGGTGGGTACTGGAAATATCAGAGGGAATACTTTGCCAAGTCTAACCACTATACCATACCCCTGAAACAAATACAGAATAAGGCTGAATGTAAATTGTAATAGAAAAATAAAATCTAAAGCTCTTTTTAAAAAAAAAAAAGAAAGAAAGAAAGTTGTTTGGAAAAATAAAGTAGTGAGAAATTTTAAAAATAAAAAATAAGTTAAAAATAGTAATTAAGCAAAAAAAATCCTTAAAGCATAAAGACTGCCACTATTAAGGATATTCAATATAGAAATAGAAAATAGAAAAATTTCTCAAATGCTATACACCAAATAGTAATTACTCTGAAAAAGAGGATTACAGATGAATGCATATTTTCTGCTTTGCACATGTCAAATACTGAAAATTTTATAATGTATATGTATCTTATTTATATTGAAAGTATTCTTTGGGGGGGGAAGTCTTACTTATTGATGTAGCCATATTAATTGATGTAGAAAGTTATTTATAATATAGTGTTAAGATGAACAGACTATGACATGGTATTACTGTAATCTCTCTATTTGGTAAAAATATGTGTTGTGTGTATGCATATGTATTAATAGAAAACAGTCTATAAAGAGCCACAATAAATGTTAACAGTGGTTATCTCTGGCCACGGGTGATTTTGTTTTCTTCTTCCACGTATCTCTATTTGCTAGGTTATCAGGAATGAGCATATGTTACACGTATTCTAAGAGTAAAATAAATAGCTCAGGCTGTGAAAGCTTCTCCGAAAGCCCAGCTCCAAAACTCTGGGCCAACAGCACAATCCCTGGAAAGGAACACAGTCTCCCAATATGATTGTTGTGAAAGGGACCAAGTTGATTTGTATGTCTAGGATCGGGGATGTGTGTTGCAGTCACACTCCGTTACAACCATGTCTAATACAATGCTTCTACAGATATGAATAATCCCTTTCTTGAGATTTTCCTTGGAAGCATTTTCTTTTTTAAATATATTTTTATTGATTTCAGAGAGGAAAGGAGAGGGGAGAGAGAGATAGAAACATCAATGATGAGAGAAAATCATTGATAGGCTGCCTCCTGCATGCCCCCTACTGGAGATCAAGCCCGAAACCCTGGCATGTGCCCTTGACCAGAATCAAACCCAGGACTTTTTAGTCTGCAGGCCCATGTTCTATCTACTAAGCCAAACCAGCTAGGGCTGGAAGCACTTTTCTTTCTTTCTCTCTTTCCTCCTTTCCTCCTTTCTTTCTTTCTTTCTTTCTTTCTTTCTTTCTTTCTTTCTTTCTTTCTTTCTTTCTTTCTTTCTTTCTTTCTTTCGTTTCTCTCTCTCTCTCTCTCTTTCTTTCTTTCTTTCTTTCAGGCCTGGAGAAACTGAAGTTCAGAGCTATTTAATGACAACCGAGACCAAAGAAAAGCTATAATTAAAAGTTCATGGCCTTGGAGTTTGACTGACTAGATTGTTATATATAAAATTTCAGCTGAAGGAAGAGGCCACCCGAGAACCCTGCCTTTCTAATTATAATATTGGAAACAAAACGACAACAACGACAAATCCTTGTTAAGTATTCCTGCACAGTATAAAGAAATGACGAACAATAGCCAACTGGCTGTTATACTCTGAGGAGTAAAGGAAAAGGAAGTGAAGAGAAGGGAGATGTAGAGAAGGGAGGATAAGACAGTATATCTCTATTAAGAACTGCATACTTTTAATGTTTGAGCCAAAAGGCAAAGCAGAAAAAAATTATTGTACCTTTAAGTTCATTCATTCACTCAGAGATTCAACAACCGTTGGTGTTCCCCACTATATCCCAGGCCCTTTATTCAGAAGTGGGGGTACAAAGAGCAATGGTTAGGAGACAGACAAGTAGACAATCACATAGCAACTATGAGAAGGGCTGGCTGCACACATGCCTGACCAATGGGTTAAGGGGAGCAACCAGCTCTTCAGGCAGAAAGGATGAATGAGTTCTCCTAAAGGGAGGGTCATTCCAGGAAGTAGGAATGGGGTCCGCAAAGGGAAAGAGTGTGAAAGGGCACAGGCATTTGGGGAATGGGAAGAAATTAGGGGCAAATAAAAGTGGAAATAAGAAGGTGGATGTGCAATCAAATAAGATTTCCTCAGGCTCATTTGTGCAGCATCCATGGGCAGATTAGCAATATTGAAGACAGAGGCTGTTCCACAAAAACACCTCTAGCATGACATCAACCCATCTTAGACCCTGAGTGTGCCTATATGTGTTAAAGGAGGCTGTTAGTCAAAGAACAACCTTTTTACCCAGGTGATGGTCCCTTCAGTAGGGATCCCAGGCCCCCGACTGAGAATAGAGAAAGACAGAAGAACACACTTGGCAAGTGGAGTCTGGTGGACTCAAGTTCAAATCTGGAGGTCACCTCCTAGTTGGGTAACCTGAGGTAAGTTAACTTCACCAAGACTCAAGTTTCCTCATAAGTAAAAATCAGAAGCTAATACTTACTAAATAATTTAGTATGAGGACTTCATGAAATGACACGTGATTGAAGGGTGGAGAGGGGTCGAGTATTTAGACCCCACCACCCAGACAACACATGACAGTCCAATCCCTCCTCATTTAAGCTGGACTCTAGTCCAACTTGGCCATTCATTATTTGAGTGGCCCCAGACAATTCATTTAATGTCTCTCCTGCCTCAGTTTCCCCTTCTACTGAATTTGGAGGTGGGACCTCCAAGCCTCTTACAGTCCTAACATTCTGACCAGTTAGTATAATTGTTTAGAGGGAGGCTTCTTTCCAACCTCTATTCTTATATCTGTTGGTGCCCCCTCTTCCACTCTAAATCTTTTAAAATTCACAGTGCCAGAACCTTCTAGTGTCTGTCTTTTGGATTTTTTTGACACTGGCTCTGTTGTCTCCCTCCACAAGATTTGTTGGAAGTCGTCCATAGGCCAAGGGCTGTGTTAAGAATGATACAAGCTTTATCACAAAGTCTATACAAATGAGGACATCAAGGCTCAGAATATTAAGCAATTTATCAAGGGTATGGAATTTAACGCTGGCTCTTCCCAGCTGCTCCTGATCGTTATAAGTTACACCACCTCTCCATCCTCTTAGCTATATCTAGTTTGAGTTCTATCTTCTTATGGCCCTGTGCTATGCTAGCTTAGCCCATAAATTACTTTGTATTAATAACGTTATGTGCTACACCTGCCAGATGACATATGTCCATATTAACCAGGACCCATCATCTCTGAACCAACAGGGAACTCATGATGGGATTCTCAGGCCTTGCAGCTGGTAGGTCAGGGTGAGATTCTAGGCACGCAGGACTTTAATACATCTCTCAAATAACAGAACATGATCAAACAGCTACTCCACTTCCACCTGAACCTGCCAGAAGCTATGGCATTTTAGTTCAAGCCTAAGATCTACGAGCCTCCCAGCTGCCATAAGTGTACTCATATCACAGACAGATAAAGGAAGAGGGCTCATGCTTTGGGGTAAGACAACTCCAGGTTTACTATTGAGTACACTTTGGTGGATTTTTTTAGCTTCTCTGAGCTACCTATCCTCTAAATCAGTGGTTCTCAACCTTCTGGCCCTTTAAATACAGTTCCTCATGTTGTGACCCAACCATAAAATTATTTTCGTTGCTACTTCATAACTGTAGTGCTGCTACTGTTATGAATCGTAATGTAAATATCTGATATGCAGGATGGTCTTAGGCGACCCCTGTGAAAGGGTCGTTCGACTGCCAAAGGGGTCTTGACCCACAGGTTGAGAACCGCTGCTCTAAATGATCTTGAGTAAGGTAACCCAACTGAGCTTCAGGTTCCTCATCTATAAAATTGGGATAACATTCACAACCTTAGAGGGATGTTGTAGGGATAGAGGAGTGCCTGGCCTGTAGAAGAAACAGATGAGTCTATTGGGAGAATAAAGGAGCTTAGGGATGGTCAGGTTGTTTCCAAAATCAGGGTAGTCTAGACTAGAGTAGAAAGACAGAAATCAGTTAAAGATTCATTAGACTCTTAAGTAGCTGCTGAATCTGAGGACTCATGCTGGTGGAGCGTTGGATACCCTATTATGGCATAAGCCCTAACTGATCTGATCCTTGATTCCACACTGCCAGGCCGCCTGGCAGCTGTTGCTGGAAGTATTTTTTTCAGGTAGAGAGGTTCCCAATTGAGCCAATGGGTAGAGTGTAATCACACACCATCTCTCCCTCTGAGCACCATGAGGTTGCCAGGGTAACTGCACGATTCTGGCCTTCCCTGTGGGATCTCAACTCCTCTATCCACATCCCAGCGGGTTCCCTTCCTTTGGCCTTACATTCTGCACCCCCAGCTAAGACCTTGCCCTCCTGCCTCAGAAGATCAGAGAGGAAACGGGAAGAGAAGGAACGGACCAGGCACCTGGCTCTCCACATTTTACTTCCTTATCATTTTATTTTCTTAGTTACGGCACATTTCCATTTATGAAGTACTTTCCCTTATAAAATATCTCACTGTTGACTTCTAACCTACTAAATAATTCCTCTGACCTATTCTTGTTTTTACCCTCTAAATATCTGTTGATGGTTCATGCACCACATTCCCCATTCAGTTATTAATGGCCCACAAAAACTTACTAGCAGCAATCATTTACTGATTAATCTGCACAACAATCCAGAAAGACAGGTAGTATTAATCCTTTGTTCTGCACAGGGAAACCAAGGGGAAAAGAGAGGTTAACTCCGTTGGCCAAGGTCAGTGGCTAAACAAGATTATAACCAGGATCTATCTTGTCTTATATTTCTGTGAACACTTCCCACTGTGTTATTCCCTTTCTGCACAAATCAGTGTTGTCAAGGCAGCCAGATCATTTCTATGTTGAGGTTCAGTTGTCACAGAACAGCTTAAAAATGTCAAAAATTCAACCCAAAATAATTTGGCCTGCTAGTAGCTCATAAATAAAAGTTGCTAAAATGAAGAGATGATAGTACTTGAAGGCAAATTGTACAGAGGCAAAAGAGGAGTGAAAAGATGTGGATTATAGACCCAGCTTCTGCCACAAGGAGATGCTGAGAAAAGTCACTTAACTTCTCCACCCCTCTGAGTCAGCTGTAAAAACCTAGATTATGCTGAATGACAATCACGGTATGTGGCTGTTTTAAATGAGATGATTGAATACCTATGAAACCAGCACAAAAAATAAAGCTCCAATATCCAGTGCTGCCAAGACTGTGGTAAAAGTAGTATATTCATTCAGTTAATTAAATGCACAGCTACAACCCCCATGGAAAGCAAGATGCCAACAGACAACAAGAACCAGAGAGATTTTCATATCCTTTACTTAGTAATTTAACTCATACTTTATTTTAGCTTAAGAAATAAGTCAATAGAAGCAAAAAGACATATACAAACCAAATGCACATTTCAGTGCTAGCTATCAGAGGAAAAACTGTTATCGATTGCAAAGTTCATTTTAGAGGGATGTTTTATTAAATAAAAGCATAGAACCATATATATGTCATGTTGCTATTACAAAAGATAAATATGAAAATTAGACAAAATCATTTAAAATCTTACGGATACTATTAAATGAAAATAACCAAAAGTAAAAGAACAGATATGTAGTCTGATGTCAACCATATAAAATGTGGATTGATGTGTAAGAGCACAGAAAAACTCAAAAGAGTTATGTTATTAGTTATACTTATTAATTTTTAATATTTAACTATTTTAATGAATTTTTCATTAACATATACATTATCTCGATTATTTAAAAATTTCTCTGACCCTGCTTTAAAATTTCGACCTGAATTTCTGCGTAGTTTTTGTCAGCTGACATATTTATTCATGACATTATTTTTCCAGAGTCATTTTTGCTTTCTACTCTATAATTCTTTACTGTCTTTAGATATTTTAAAATCTCAGAACCCTTGCATTTCTTTCCTGCACCTAAATGGATTCTTACAAAGATCTGTCATTTAATCTAGCTATGAATAGCCAACCCCATGATTGCCTTGTAATGTTAATATTTGGCAATGCCTAACCCAGGAGTCAAGATGCTTCCGATAACCCTGACCAGTGAGGGGCCTCTACAGTAACCATAAAGTTGCCATTGCACTTTTTAAAGTGCAGAGGCAGGTTTCATATTCCAGGTTTTGGGAGTTTTACAGCAGGACGTTTTATATTTTCAGGGGTCTAAGACACCCCTCTGGTTCTCTTAAGAAAGCTGCTCTCAGCTACACTGTGCTAGGACCTTCCCTTCATAGACTTTTACATGCTCCTTCTCTCCTTAGAAACATTCTCTTGCTGGTAGGTCATTTGTACCTCTTTGCTCATCATATCTGGGAAAGATTGCAGAGCCAATGAATTAAAAATATGATTCTAGGTCTCTTGTGTGCCAATGAATGCCCTCATTAAAACAGAATGAGTAGATAAGATCGGTTTCAAAGCTTTCCATCCCTCTGCCCCAGAGCCGCCGAGGCCAGGCTCTGAAAGGATGCACAGTAAAATTAAATATCTAAAAATTCATCTTTAATTAACAGAATTGGATTAAAGCTAGACACCACGGCATATCATACGAGAAATGGCTGAGCTGGCTTCCAAGCGCTCTAATTCAATTAGGACGCAGTGAGTGACACTGGGACGGGAAAGGTTAATTGGGGGCGCCAGAACGCAATCATTCCTTACCTAACCAGTCATTAAACTTCTTAACCTCTGAGGGCAGTCCCAGCTCGGTGAAATCGCCTGTGTGGAGAAGGATGTCCCCATAAGGCATCTGGATACCATCTGTTCTGGAGTGTGTGTCTGAGATGCAGACAAACCGCGTGTGGCCCGCTGGTTTTGGAGTGTCATATGGGATGGGGTCGACCCTAAAGTAGACATAACAGATCCCGTAACAGTTAAATATATTAGAACCCTCGTAATTGTCATCACACATACATACCAACTGATATCCGTGAACGCACCCAGACAAACTGATGCAAGGGCAGAAGGGACCATTGTAACGAGGGGACACTTTTGAGTGCAAAGGAGATAGCATCACCCACCTACAATCCCCATGGGCAAATTTAAAAAGTCTTACTTACCTGGTTTGAAAATTAAAAAGACTATCTTACGGCAGAGGTGGAATTAACCCAGGAAACTGATAGAATGATTAATGGTGAAGGTTAGGGATACTGAACCCCAACTGGGGAAGCAAAATTATGCTATTTTGTCTCTCATCATGCTCCAATTGATCCCACTACTCATTAGGAAATGAATAACTAATTTATTCCTTCTTAAACATGCATAAGTCAGGCAATGAACTAATTTACGAAGAACACGGCACGTGCTTTGCCAACTGAGATGTGGAGAGACATACTAGATAGTACTAATATTTAATATCCTTTCCAGAACCGTTTTTATTTTCAAGAATCTTAGGATCTTCTTGTGTTTGCTAAGAGATTCTCAAACCAAATTGTGGGGAGGGAAGGTGATGCCAAAATAACATAGCTTTTAAAAAACACACAACATTCATTGGATGTCCAAAAACTTTGTCAGCTCCTTCTTTACCACAATGAATTATCTGCAGCCCCACTAACACCTGAGGCTGCTTGGAATGCCTTGGGCAGAGATTCCATTCAGTACAAGAGTAAGCCTTTTAATGAGTGTCTATAGATACACATATGCATTAATATATGTATAGTTTTAGAGACCTAAGCACTGTGAAGTTACACTAGGGCATAAGAATCAAAAGGCAAAATGATCAACCCGAAGCAAAGAAAATGAAACAGAACATTCTCATTTAATTGAGTGTAACAAAGTGTGCTAAATAAACTTGGTAAAGAAATGCAAATCTGGCTCTTCAAGCATACAGTTTTAATTATTTAAGGGGCTTGTAGCAGAGTTAAGGATGCTTTAACTATATTAACTCTATGCTGACAGCTTCCTTTAATTTCTCTGTAGGAATGCACACTTATTTTGGATCATGGGTGAAGAGAGGCAGTTATAGCTATAAAGACAAGGTCATAAGAGAAGCAAACATGCAAAGCAGAGATTACCGTGTGAAATGTTAAGTAAGGACCAATATTTCATATCATATTTCATATCACAGCCCTACCTTGACAGTTAACATGCGGCAGAGAACACACGGAAAGTCAACATAAGAATCCCTATACATCTTGCTCTGCAGGCTTGGTTTAATTTTCCTTTCCTTTTCCCACTTTTTGAAAACAAAGAACCCATTTTAACAATGCAATTGTAGTGAGGGGAATAAAGACATCCGTATACATCCTTGTTGGTCTTGCATTTCTTTCACAGTTTACCTTTTAATTTTATTTTATCTTTGACAGAGAAGAATGAAAGTCAGAAAGAAGAAAGAGCTTGAAGAAGACAGAAAGAAGGAAGGAGACAGGGATGGACTGTGAACTGGTTAACACAGTGGATCTAACTGGAAACCCAAAAGGAAAGTTTACTTTCTGCAAAAAAAATGAATAGATGTTCCCTGTAAAGGTTAGAAATTAACAATGCTGTTACCATGGAGAAAATGCACTAATCCACTGAATTTTGTAAGTAACCTGGAAACCCTCCTGATTGTATCCAATGTTGATTTTTAAAAAAATGTATGAAGAAGTTTGGTACCTTTTTTTCCTTTACTGAGACTATTCCAATCAGTCCCAGACTCTAATCTTACCACGATATCCTGTCTTCTAAAAGTAGTTCACTCAGAGAATGAATGATTGGGTTGTTCCCTGCTGCAGGAGACCCTGTCACCCTCTGAAAGTGACAGGTAATATTTATCCCTCAACCTACAGTTAGGATGGTCACTGGAATGGGACCATGCACATTTCTACACAGCCCACCCACATCTGAATGAAAATTAAATAAATTAACCACTGGACTTTAAACACATAAATAAATTCAATATTATGCATGTCTTTATTTTCCAGTTCCCCTCAGTAACTCAGATAAGCTACAGGCACAAGTAGTGCATCAACATCCTTTATGAGCCCATCTCAATTCATCAAAGGGATGTCACAGTCATCATTTTGAATGTATTACACAGACGGTAGCACAGATACAAACCCTTCGCTGTGAATAGGTCCCTGTTCTATGAATCTACTCAATTTAAAGAAGCAAATCATCATGTGGTACCTAATATTGTTTCCCAGCTTAGGTCTATATTGAGCAATAACTTTCCAAGACTATTGGAACACCAATGATTGAATGGCTGAAACTTCCTTCCCCATGCTACCACCTCCTCCAGAGAAATTAGTAACTATCCAACAGATTGAACATGAAATAAAGGCCAAGGAATAGAAAAAAACAGAAGGCAAAAAATAGGGAGAAAATGTCTTGTTATTATTGAACTGAAATAAAATGAGTCAGAAGTATACAGAAACAGTGGCAGAGAAGGCTCACCCATCACCACCACCAACTTGATGTGATCAAAGAGAAACAATTTGTAGGCACTTAGGGGAGAAATGGAGAATTGATTTAGGTAGCGGCCTGGGGAAGGAGGAGGCCTAAAGACCCAAATGTGGAATTTATATACATCCCCTGACGCAGAAACACTGATGTCCTTTGTTACCCACAGGACTAAGTACCAGAAGACAAGACGGCCCAGCCTGTCAGAGCCAGCTGCAGGATAACATGACAAATGTCACCTGGGGGGGTCATAGGAAGGAAGACATTTCCACCCAAAGACATTCAGAGCTGCAAATAAGACGTCTAGTAGAGTAGGCAAGTTGCAGTGAATATAATTAAAGTTGAGACAACCCTAGGGAAGCTACTATTTCCAAGTTGGGCATTTGGTAAACACTTTGAAAAGTCAAGACAGACAAACATTTTCACTGTAAATGCATGTGTAAGGGGAAGCCTGATGGCCATTGCAACGTTTACCTATTCACATTGTGTGAGACCCTCCTGCTACATTTTCCCTCCTAGTTAACATCTTTACTGCTTACTGTTTATGCTGCAGACTTCTCAAATGACCTAACATTTCCCCCAAGGCACCATGTCAAATATCCCAGCAAGTAAGTCTCTTACCAAGGCAATCTAACCCCTAGAGCCAGATTCAAATATCAGAATGAGATTTGCACGTACATCTGAGTACACCCAGGGGAAAACAAGATGACATGGGAAGATGAGAAGAAAACACGGCATCATAAAATCCCAGAGCTGGACAAAACCTTAGGGGGCATTGGGTCCAATGCTTTATACAAAGCTTGAACACCCTCCCCTCTTCCTACCTACCTGCCATAAATTTTCTTTCCAAGGTTTCCAGAGAAGGGGAGGTCCTGGGCTTCTCCCCTCCCCCAGGGCAGCCCATTCTGGGTTTTGATAGCTCTCCTTGCTAGAAACTTTTGGATCCAGAGTCTGCACCTCTGAGAAAGCTGAGCACGGTCCAAAGAGACTTGGCCTGGAGCCTGAGGACTGAGTAACAACTTTGGCTGCGTTACTCACTTTGGACAAGTTATTTCATTCTTCTGGTCTTCATTTTTTTTCTCATTTGTAGGATGGGAATAATAATGCCTAACCTGCTAAGTTGCTATGGGGATATAAATTGTCAAGCACTGGGTCTGGCACACAGCACGTGCTCAGAAAGTAGAGGTGCAGAATGATGTAAGGGTAGAGCACGTTCAGCCACACGGCCAGACTGTGTGGCTCTGAATCCCACTCCATATTTATTCACAGTGTGACACCAAGCAAGGTGCTTAACTCCTATGCCTTGGTTTCCTCGTCAATAAAATGGGTATAAAAATAGTACCTTATCTCATAAGACTGCTGTGAGGATGAAGAGGGATAACGTATTCAGAGCATGCAGAACAGTGTCTGACACACAGCAGACAATAAATGTTAAGGCTTTTTTCACTAGCTAGTAGTATTTTTACAACTATTAATAGTAGTATCCTTCAGTTTCTCTGACCTCCATTTCTTCTGTTACAAGGAGATAATACAGCTACCACATAGACTTGGTGAGAATTAAAGGTTACATACACATCACCTAGCACAGTACAGGGCACATAAACCACAGTAAACAAACATTTATTTCCTACTGTCACTTCCTTATCCCTACTTCTGAAATGACAAAGAATAAGAATTCAGTCCCTTTTCCATCTGATAGTCCTTCAAATATTTGAGGACACGTATGATAATCCCCTGAAAGCTTTTCTACTCCAGTTGAGGAGCCACAGTTTCTTCAGCATTCTTTGTGTGATGGGATTTCACATGTCCTCAGAATCTTGGTGATCTCCCAGGTGCAATCCTATTGGTCGGAAGCCCTCCCTCTGCAGTGTCAGAATTCCCACGGGCCATGGGAATTCCTGGACCAGTGAGCTGTTTCTCAAAGACAAATGCAAGTATAGGCGACAGAGAGCGGACAGTGCCGGACACATGGGCGGACTTTCCTAGAGGCCTGAGCTATCATCTTAAACCATTTTCTAATCAAGTCTCTAGGTTTTGTGCCAAGCCGCAAATCTTCCTCTTGAAACTCGATTGTCAAATGTTTACATATCTCATTGCATATTCAAATAAATAAACCATTCTCATTTATTCAGTCTTGGCACATTAGGCTTTTTTTTTTTTACCCATAAAAAAAATAATATGACAGTATTATTGCTTCCACTATGGAATCCTCTCCTGGCCATATGTGTTATTTTTTCCAATAACAAATTCATACAGCCTTGCAAGTTCCGTTGCTAGATCTTCAGAAAAGCTGTTATCATGTGGTTTGTTATGACGTGGGTTTCTTTTTTAAGGCCATGTGCGCAATAAAAGCCTCATGTACACAATTAGCCTAATAATTCAGTGTCAGAATAGAATATAACCCTTACAAAGCATTTTAGAGGGATCTGAATGTATTTACCATCCCCCTTGGAAATCTTGATGTTGTTGCGTATGCACTCCACTGACTTTATTTTTAAAAAGTTTTCCAATGTGACATTAAAGCTTTCATTTTTATCCAGAACATTTAGATGGCTTGAAAAGCTAAAATTATTTGTGATGTTACACCACCCATTCTATATATAGTGTTAGACAAAGATAAGCAAAACCCACTAGCAAAATAATGAATAAACAAATACTAAGCTTAAATTAGTAGTAGAATCACAGAATTTTGGGATTGGAAGGGACCTTAGAGATGATCAAATCCTGTGTTTCATGTCTTTAAATTCCCTGTTCATGGTTTTTGCCCTACTCATGTATACGATTATTTAAATTTTGTTGTCTTACAGTTTTTGCACAGTTTTTTTTTAGTTTTGCCCTAAGTAATGGCATCATGAAGTCGTGAATTGGATATGTGCTGGTTGGATTTTCAACCACACATTAAAATAAATAGTAGCTATTAAAATTCTGTCTAAGATTTGTCCACTCTACGGAACCAGAACTCAAGTTTTCTAACTTCCACTTCCCTTTTTCCCCACTTAATTTTGGGAGCTGAAAATATGCCTGCACTTGGAGAATGAAAACGATACAAATTTAAAAATGCCAGCAAATCAATCGCCTAAACTCCTATAGTCATTAATATCTACAGAGACTGCTCAAAATGAATGGAATTCACTATCAAACAAAAAAATTCTAAGTTTTAATGCTCTGGGAACTGACCCCTCAAAGTTGAATGGAGTCTCTTAAAACCTCCACTGAGGGAGTGAGCAACATCGAACTCGATTTTTAGAATACTGATAAAGATAAAAAGTATTCGTGCTCAAGGATGTCCAGGCTGATGTGGAGACTGACTGTGTTCCAAAACATAGGTGTCTTCAGAGGAACTACTTTAGTTAACGGAAAAGCCCTCATTAAAAACAGCCCAGCATGTGGAATCCAGGGCTGCCTGCACTCTCTCCACGCTGGTTGGCTATTAGCTGTGACCCTGAGCAAATCATTTCCCCTCCTCTAGCCTGTTCCTCAAGTGTGAAAAGAGGGACAGAACCAAATGATCCCCAAGTGATGAGCTGCATGGTTTCTATGACACTATTAACTTGTACAAGACTTCAGAAACAACCCAGTCTCCTTCGTAGCTGAAAACATGTTCTTTTCCTTACAGTTTTGTGTTCCAGGCAATCTATAATAATAAAAGAGTAATATGCTAATTAGACTGGATGACCTTCCAGACAAAGCCAGGGCTGCGAGGGCAGAGGCAGCCCACCGCGGGGACCCACGGCAGAGGAGGCGGCCACTACTGTGGCAGCGGCGGGGGCCGAGCCCCTTGCACGAATTTTGTGCATCAGGCCTCTAGTGCAAAGATAAATGCAGTCCAGATCTCTCCAATTATAATCAGAATTAGCAAGGCTACGTATAAAAATATGTGGAACTGCAATTTAGGACGATAGACAGAACGTCCAGGTATATCTAGTGTAAAAGAGAACAAAGGAGCCAGAATTCCAGTTACCACAATAAAACCAAAATGAAAACATACGTGATTTAACTAGGTGTTTCAGAAACAGGGCTGCTCTCTTTTTCCTAAAACTAAGAGCTGGTAAACTTCTCCTAGCTTGGACCTCATGCCCCAGAAGAGAAATGGTGCTGAACCACATAAATATATTCACATTTGTACCAAGGACACCACTTTCCTTTAACCGCTGAACTGCTGTATCAACACTGTTCTATCACCAACTAATTACAGCTAACAAAACCCACTGCACAGAGTGTGTCTCGTCTATTTTTTCCTAGTACAAAAGTACAGTGCTGACATTCAGTGAATATTAAGTGGTAACGATTTAATTCTTTGAGCACTGCATATAATATGAATTCATGGTCCTTGTACTAGTTCCATTGAGGTGTTTTGGTGTCCGTCAAGCTAGCTACTGTGCAAGCCACAGAAGCCTCTCAGATGGCATACTGTTGGGGCATAAGTATCCCACTGGATAGAGGTGTACTGTCCAGGGTTAAAGGTTTCCACGCCTTTAACCTAGCAACCAAGTCAATGGGCTTACCTGAGGGTTGGCCTTGCATTTGAGAAAAGAAGCCGTGTGATACTGCACTGCATGTGTCATTCCATACTGTCAGTCAGTCAGTCAACAACCATTTCTTAAGCACCTACTTGTGTGCCAGGCGCCACAGTAGGCTCTGGGACGATAAAGAAGCAACAAGGGTGGGTCCTTCCGAGATTCTGCAGTTCACTTGTCAATTCATTATTCGACAAATGCTTATTAGCATGCCTGGTTTCTGCTCAGTCATTTACGGTATTCATTTCACAAGCACTTATTAAGCACCTTCTATGGACCAAAGGTGGTGCTAGGTGCTAGGGAAACAGCTATAACCAAGGCAGAGATGTCCCTGGGATATGTAAATGGTGACTTACGCAACAACATGCAAAGTGTTATAATACAGGATGTGCGAGGTGCTGTGGGGAAAAGGAGAAATGCCTGCGTTGCTTTGAGAGCTGGGAAAAACAGGGGATATTAACCGTGGGCAAGAACACAAGGTAGTGTGTCAATTTCAAATGCCTGGGACAAAGGGTCTTAGGCTCAGAAAGGAGAGGCATGAGAGTGGCCTGAAGCTGGAACTTGAATTGGGATTTAAACAAGCACTGAACTTAGAAAATCAAGCGGCAGAGAAGAGCTGATCAGGCAACAGCAGCGGGGTAGGGACGAGCTTAGCGCATTTAGGGACTTGTGAGTAAGAAGGCATGGCTGGGGCAGAGTCTCTGTGACAGTGAGCAGTGGAAGGTTTGAAAAGCTGGTGGGATTGGGGCCAGACCACAGAAAGCCAGACTGTGGGGCCTGAACCAGCCCTGGAGGCTGTGAAAAACATCCTCCTCCTCCTCCATCATCCACTGAAAGGTACAGGGTGGGGAGGGGGTCACCAAGAAAGCTGGCTTTTAGGAGAGGCACGGTGGCCTCGTGCAGGGTGTGCGGGTGGTAGGGGTGGGGTGGGAGGGCATGAAAGGAAAGGAGGCTGGCTGGAAATTAACTACAAAACTCTAGACTTATGATGATAGAGCCAAGCCCAGTCAAAATGAAAACAGATAGGAGGGGACATGAAAAAAGGCAGTAGAAACCCGATGATGGTATGATAAACAGAAACTATCATGAGTTTGACTGTAAATGAGGGCTGGAGAAGTAGTCCAAAATGAATGACAACATCCTTCACCATTAGGTCTCCTGGAGCTCCATCCTGTCCCCGTTTTTATCATTGATCTGGTGCTATGACTGAATGTTTGTCTCTTCCTCTAAAATTCCTGTCTCTTCCTCTAAAATTCCTATGTTGCAGCCCAAATCCCCAATGTGACAGCATTTGCAGGTGGAGTCTTTGGGGGGTGTTAGGTCATGAGGGTGGAACCCTTAGAAATGGGATTAGTGGCCTCATAAAAGAGGCACAAGAAAGGTGACCTCTGTCTCTCTCTGTCTCGGCCATCTGAGGACAGAGCAGGAAGGTGGCCACCTAACAAGCAAAGAAGGGGGTCAGCAGACTAGCCCATAGGCAAAAGAGGCCCAATGCATGTTTTTAAGAAGAAAGACTAGAAAGAAAACACAACACATTCCTCTAAATCTTGTCTCTGTCTACTTGAGCTACAGCAGCAGAGTTTCAGAGTTGTGACAGACTCCATCCATACAGCCTACAAAGCCTAAAATATTTGCTATCTGGACCTTAATAGGAAAAAGTTTGTCCACATCTGATTTTGTCACTCGATAAACATTTGTTAAGCAACAATATATGTTAGTCACTTTGTTACTAATAAGCATACCTGATAATTAGCAGTATCTACTATGTGCAATGGGCTTTTCCTGTATTATTACATTTAATCCTCTCAAGATCTTCATATAGGGTGTATGTGTGTGTGTTTGTGTGTGTTTGTGTGTGTGTGTGTGTGTGTGTGTGTGTGTGTGTTCTGTATTCTTCAAATTTTGCTTAAAGTTACCTAATAAGTTTGGGACTTTGGCTATGGAGCCTGACTAAACCATGATTTTCTACCTTTTGCTATGCAACTGTGTTTCTCCAAAGATTGGGGAAAATTTTAAGATTTTGGAATAAGCATCCTTTTAATAGAAGGCTGAGCCCTCTGGGCATTATCTGGTCCCATAGGGACACAAATTTTTATCCTTTGGGCTACGTTACAAATTTGTAACTAACTGATAGATAAGTGAAAGCAATGCAAATAACTCTTATCTATAAATGCAAATGAATTCTGCCTAATGGAGGTTCAATTGACTCCGTCCCCTCCAGGTTTGCATCCATTTGTAAATTCATTTCAACATTCTCTTATTCCAGATGAATTTGAGGTTTTGATTCCTTCATTTATTAATGAGTTAAATAAAATTTTTGAAGAGTAGATTTTATATCTGTATGAGAGTCAGGATTCTTAAGAATTCTTCTTTTACAGAGGTCACCAAGATGGCATGTTTACCATACTGAACATCCCATTTTTGCTTGGGAAGGCATCATCATACCAAAATGTAACCAACGTGACCATAAATTACATACACCTACATATACCTAATAGGTATGGGGGTAGGGAGAGTAGGAGAGAACAAAGTGATGAAGGGTCATGCCAGGGGTTCATTTATGTCACCTACAGCATCAACAAAACCTGGTTTTGGACCACAGCTCTGCCTCTGCCTAGCTTTGAGAACCTGGACAAATTACTAAACTTCTCTAAGGCTCAGTTATCTCATCTGTAAACTGGGGATGATAACAGCAGTTGCCCCATAAAGTTGATACAAAGATTAAATAACTATTGCTTAGAGCTATTTAAACAACTGGTTCACATTAAGTGCTAAATAAGGGTTAGCCATCATTATTAAGATGTTTCCATGAGAATATTGATGAAAGGAATTAGTTCTAGTTGGGCATGGGAGGTCTTCACACAGTGGTTATATTTTATCTGGGGTAGTAGGAGTTCACCAAGCAAACAGCTAAGGTGATGTCATTTGACATAAAAAGAGCAGTATTTTTTTTTTAAATAAAGACAGGAATGAAGATGAGGAAGGTGAGTCAGAGTGCCAAGTTGCCAGAAGGTAATTTCCTGGTGGATACTGCATTTCTAAGGTGACCTGGGCTTTCCTCAAGTTGTTGAAGTTTGTACCTCTCTACTTCACGGCTGTATAAGGATTCCTAAAGCCAAGTAGGGATGCGTCATCCAGATACCAATTTTCAAGAAATCCAGACACCAAGTCAGCATGACTATAGTTATGACTACTCACCCAGTTCAGGCAGCCATCAGGAACAAGGGGTTATTTTATTCCAAACTTTATAAAAACAATAAGAAGTATTAGCCAAGAATGGCTGAGCCCAATGTACAGACCACATTTTATAGAGGCCAAACTTCATTAAAAGTACTTTAACAGCTTACATAATCTCGCTCTCTCAATATCTCTCTCTCTCTCAATCTCTCTCTCTCCCCCCTCTCTCTCCCTCCCTCTCACTCTCTTTCTCTCCCTCCCTCCCTCTCTCTCTACCTGTCCCTCTCCCTCTTCCTCTCCCTCTCCCTGTCTCCCCTATACACCCAAGAAAATAATACACAAATCCAACAACTGCAATTATACACTGGTTCTTATCCTGGCCAGATCCAGTTTCTTTCTGTGCCTGATTACATGTCATTTCTACATTCTTTATTTGTCTCCTAATAGTTCACATATAAAATTACCCTGTCGTATTTCAAATCTGTGACTTTCCTGGATACTTGGGATAAAGGGAATACACTTCAGGTAATTCTTACTTAGTTCTGTGTCTTGACATTTGCTAAAAAATTACTGGAAAGCACCGTGTTTGCGTAATTCTATCTGCTCCTTTTCATCCCTGCATATAACCATTTAAATGCTGGCCTGGAGTGTGAATTCTGCAAAACTGCCTATTGTAGCGCCCTGCCGCTCTGATAAGACCCAGGCACGTCACCCCTCTCTTTCTGCTAGACTAGAGCAATGATGGATAAGATGAAAAGGAGGTTAGACCACTTTAGTTTTGTGGCAGGAATATAGCTTCCTCAAAAAGCCTCTCCTTTAAAAAAAAAAAAGGAAAGAAAAAAACCTTACAGGTACTCCCTGTGCCCTACTGTCAGATACCATCCACCCCCAGTCTCAGGAGGTTCTGCTGTGTGATTCTTTCAGGCTCTCTCCCTCATGAAGAGGTGAACACGTGACCGCTGCCATCCATAAAGGCTGAAGTGAGTGTACTTAGCTAAAGGGCATTGCAATAATTTTTCTCTTGCACGTGAGAAAGTTAGCCTTGAAAATTCTCTGGCTCACTGCCTGTTTTTAAATCATCTTTTTACGGAGGGGTGGCCAATGGAGCATATTACATTAGAACCAAACCCCTCTCATTCCCATATTAATTGCTTTTAAAAACAACAACAATAACAATTATGATGATGGTGATGGTAATAATAGTAGTAATAATAATAAAGGATGGTAGCCCCTATCAAGCCTCCAGGCTTGCTTTCAAGGCAGTGCTAAAGACTAGATGTTTTAATAGGCAATACCTCCAAATGCCCACCTTAGAAAAGCAATCCTGGCTGACAAATTAAACTCCATCGGGGCTGGCGGTGTTCTGTGCAGACGTGATTCCTTTGGAATCTAGGGTGAGTGGTGGCCTGAGAAAGTCACTGAAAAGATTTATACCCCGACTACAAATCAGCTTCTGATTGCAAAGAAATGATTGTCTTTCCCACCCATGTTTTAGCATGCATATTCCAGAAAAAAACAGTGAGAATCATGAACCCATGTCAGTAAGCACAGTCTATCTAAAATACACTTTCTCCTTCTTTGTCTTGACTCTTAAAGGGGAGAAAGTGGGGGGATATCTGTAATACTATCAACAATAAAAATAAATGTTTGCTACAGGACCCATGGCAGGGCAGAATTCCCATGATGGCCTGGTGGAAGGGATGAGAATAGCCAGGAATTTTCATGTGGGTTTGCCAAAGCAAAACTTCGCTGAGGGCTTATGGCAATTTAGCACCCAGATAATTTTTATAAGCACTTGGCCCAAGAGATACGGACAAGCTCACACTTGGTGCTCCCACAGCTTGCTGGACTGAAGCAGTGGGCTTTTTGGTTCCTCTCCTCACTCCTCTGTGAAAGGGGAAACTTCAGCCAGGCCGGTCAGAGAGTCCCCAGTAAGAAAGGCACAGCCCTCTCCTAGGACCTCCCTCAGGGTCTGGTTCTGGCCGGCTCTTTCTTGATAAGAGAGCACAAACCAGGTGAATCTGTACATAGTGTTGCCGGGTTTCTGGGTTAAAGCATTTTTTCACAAGAGTATAACTCACTCAACTTGTTCTCCGCAAACTGGATTCCTGTGGGAAAGTTCCAGTTACAACTTAAACCCAGGTCAACTATTTTGCCCTTTCTGACCTGCCTACTGTTCTCTTCATCTTTAACTCTTGCATTGGAACAACGCTTCATGCTTTTCCAAAAAGCTGCTTCATAAATAATCGGATCTCATCCTCACCTCTATGTAAAAAGGGCAGTGTTATTATTCCCATTGGACTCTAAGGTTCAGATGGTGGAGTGACTCGCTCGTGGCCAATGTTACCAACAGATCGGGATCCAGGCTCTATGCTTCCCAAATCCCAGTAATAAAAATAATGGAATATAATGAACATAAACTGATGAACAAAAACAGATCCAGAGACAGAGAAACATCGATCAGACCGTCAAACCTTAGAGGGAAGGTAAGGGAGGGTGGGGGTAAGGGGGAGAGATCAACCAAAAGACATGTATGCATGCATATAAGCCTAACCAATGGACACAGACAACGGGGGGGTGAGGACATGAGTGGGGGGGGGGGATGGAGGGGTAATGGGGGGATAAGGACACATATGTAATACCTTAATCAATAAAAGAAATTAAAAAATAATGGCTACCATCAATGAATGCTTCTTACCATGCATCAGGCACCATGCCAAGCACTTGATGAACATTACCTCATCCATTCCTTGCGTGAACCCTATAAGGTGGTTTTATTAATCCCATTTTACAGATGAGACATACTGGGTTTATGAGGCTAAATAATTTCCCCAAGGTCAAAGATGCCATAAATGATGAAGCCTCAGTTTCAAAAGGGAGCCTGTCTGAGTCCCGGCTTAGTCACTGTTATACTGACTCCCAGTCCAATACTTTTTTTCTACACACATCTAATGGTAAATTCAAGCAATGAAAGTTTTCTCCAGATCTGAAGTATTCAAATATTAGGTATTACTTTTAAATACCTAATAAACGTTTGAAATTCCAGTTTTGCCCACTCTGATGCTGTCCAACAGAAAACACTCCAAAACTATAAAGTGCTATTTTTGACAGGTATGCTTACCGGTCCAAATACCATTTGGTTCCATCTCTTAGTTCATTTCACAGAAAAACAGATGTTCCATATAAATTCCTGCATGAAATTTACTAGAATCCCCAGCAAACTTTATGAACATAGTAAGTTCTCAAGACAAACAGCATGGATTCAAATCCCAAATATTACGAACTGACAACCTCTGGAACGAGAGCAAGTTACTGAGCCTCAGGCTTCAGTTTTCTCATGTTTGCATTAGGGATAAAAATACTTACCTCCTAGAGATGTTGGGAGAAAGTAAGGAGAAAGCACGGGCACAGTGTAAAGGACCAATCATTATCATAACTATTATCGTTTTATAGTTATTTCTGGCTCTGCAGAATTTCTCAGGATCGCCCTAGTTTCACTAAGTTGACAAAACCCAACTCCTCTCCTTAGTGAAGTGTTCCAACACTCTCTTATATCCTGATAATAAAGCACGCAGTACTCTAACTGGGAGAGAACATACCATCTCGTCATTTATAATTCAGCTCCGACTCTCAAAATTATTATTCACCGGGTACTATTAAAACTGTCAAGTCCTCTAGGTCACCCAAGTACTCGTGTCAAATGGGTGTTATTTTACACAAAGTAATGTGTTAATTCAGTCAAATAAGAGCCACCTGAGAAACCAGAATCACAAAGGACAAGCCAATTCCCCTGACCTACATGGGGGAGTGTGCCCAAAATAGGAGAAATGATTATTTTACTGTGGAAAAAAAGAGCTTTTCCCCCTCCTGATTATAAAAGATATGCTTAGTAAAGTTAGCAAAATTAAGAACATGTGCATAAAAAGCAAAGAAAGCTGAACCCCAGAAATAGTCACCAGTAACATTTTGGTATCTTTCCATTTTGTCTTCCCGCTGTGCATTTTTAAAACATAATTGGCATCATTCTGCACTCAGAATGTTATATTCTGGGATTTCTTTTCTTTTTGCTCCACTTAGACCATTATAACGTCAGCGTTTTCAATGTTGCTGCAGACTCTGTATAAACGTTTTCACTGGGTGCAGGATATTGCATGAGTTAGTGTTGTCATAATTTTCTTAACCGTTTCTCTTTGCTGAACTCCCCCAAAAGGCTTTTAAGCTGTCAAGCCCAGGCAAGATTTCTAGACACACCACCTTAACAACGGGGCCTGCCTGTGGTCATGGACTGGGCCATTCTGGGAACTAGCTACATAACTTCTCACCATTAAGTGAGAAACACCGTGAGTCCTACTCTCCAAATGCCAACAGACCAGAAGTTCAGCGATGTGTGAACCCCAAATGCCAGCAGTTCTGGGCACAATTACAGCAACTCCTCTAAGATAAATAAAATCATGTTCTCCACGGTCCTGGCCACCCACAGTGAGCAGAGGGAAGAGCACAAACACCTCCCCCACTGAAGTCTGTGCTCCAATGCAAACACAGGGCACAGACGTATCTGCTTTTCTCCTCTTCCCCTCCACGGTTCATTTCCAAAAATCGCTGTTCCATCACCACTCAGCACCATTTGCCATCGCCAACTGCACCATAAAACCTACTTTTAAAAATCACGTATCATGTTCGTTATATATATTTTTTCAGGGGAAAAAAAAGAGAGATCTTAAAAATTGTCACCACAAGAAAAAAAATTGTAACCATGTGGTGATGGATGTTAACTAGACCTATGGTGGTGATCATTTTGCAATATATACATATGTCAAATCATTAGATTATACATCCAAATGAATACAATAGTATATGTTACTTATATATCAACTAGAGGCCTGGTGCATGAAAATCGTGCACTCGGGGGGGGCCATCAGCCCAGCCTGAGGTTGGGGGTTTCACAGTCTGGGAGCCCTCTAGGGGATGCCCAACTGACGGCTTAGGCCCGCTCCTGCCACCGCTGCTGCACTCGCCAGCCATGAGCTGGGCTCAGGGCTTCTGGCTGAGTGGCTCACCCCCGGTGGGAGCACACACACCACCAGGGGGCAGCTCCTGTGTTAAGCATCTGCCCACTGGTCAGTATACGTCATAGTGACCGGTCATTCCACCATTCAGTCGATTTGCATATTAGCCTTTTATTACATACTAGAGGCCCGGTGCACAAAAATTTGTGCACTCAGGGGGGAGGGGGGGGTCCCTCAGCCCAGCCTGTGCCCTCTCACAGTCTGGGACCCCTCAGGGGATGACCACCTGCTGGCTTAGGCCCGCTCCCCGGGGGATTGGACCTAAGATGGCAATCAGACATCCCTCTGGCAGCCCGGCAGCCTCGGGGGATGTCCACTTGCCAGCGGGGAGCAGGCCTAAACTGCAGTTGGACATCCTTAGCGCTGCTGAGGAGGCAGGAGAGGCTCCCACCACCACCGCTGTACTGGCAGCCATCAGCCTGGCTTGTGGCTGAGCAGAGCTCCTCCCATGTGAGAGCACCCTGACCACCATGGGGCAGCTCCTGCATTGAGCATCTGCCCCCTGGTGGTCAGTGTGTGTCATAGTGACCAGTCATTCCCAGTCTTTCTGCTGTTAGGGTCAGTTTGCATATTAGCCTTTTACTATATAGGATAGAAGCCTGGTGCATGGGTGGGGGCCGGCTGGTTTGCCCTGAAGGGTGTCCCGGATCAGGGTGGGGGTCCCGCTTGGGTGCCTGGCCAGCCTGGGTGAGGGGATGATGGCTGTTTGCAGCTGGTCACACCCCCTTCAGGGTGGGGGTCCCCACTGGGGTGCCTGGCCAGTCTGGGTGAGGGGCTGAGGGCCATTTTCAGGCTGGCGGGTGACTGAAGCTCCCAACCTCTCCTTTTTTTCTTTTTTCTTTTTTATTCTGGGATTTATTTACCTTCTATGGCTGTCACTGGAACTGAGAGCTGGCTTTAGCTCTGAGGCTCGGCTCCAGCTCTGAGGCCTCGGCTGCTGAAAGCAGGTATCTGGGTTTGTTTGGCTTCTATAATTGAAACACTGTTGCAGCTCCAGCTCTGAGGCCGGCTGGCTGAAAGCAGGTTTCTGGGGTTTGTTTAGCTTCTATAATTGCAACATTGTTTCTTAGAGTGCAGCTCAGAAGCCGGCAGCGGCAGGCGGGGAATCTTGGCTTCCTCCATCACTGGAGCAAGCAAGCCTCCTGTTCGCTTCAGCTGCCTGGCTGCCGGCCGCCCTCTTGGTTGGCAGTTAATTTGCATATTGCCCTGATTAGCCAATGGGAAGCGTGTCAGAGGTATGGTTAATTACCATGTTTGTCTATTATTAGATAGGGTTATTTAATAACTATAAAAATGAATAGGAAAAAAAAGGTGGGGGTGAAGGCAGAGGATAGGAACAAACAACATGGACCTTGTGTATAGTCACAGAATGCAATTGTCATGCTCACTCATTACCTTCATGCTCAGCCATGACCATCATCTCAAGATCCAAAATTTAGTGCCAGGCCTTTCGAAATTGGGAACAGTGGTGTCAAGAAACAACTTGTGAATTACTTTTGCATTTCCCACAGTTAAAACAAAAAAACAAACACAGATTTTTTTCCCAAGCAGTGAAAGTTTCCGCGCAGAGAAGATATTTGTGAAATTCTAGGCACAGTAGCTAGAATTTTAAACATCTTCATTGCTCCTGTTAAAAACAAGACTGAGAAATAGGATAGAGATTACTACTTCAAGTTGAAAGTCAGGATGTCCTGGTGGGAAAGAAGAGGCCTTGTCGCAAGAAAAGCTGGGATTGAATTCTGATTCAAGCCTCATCAAGCAGGTTTTTTTGAGTATTAAATATGGCATCTACACCTCCAACCACCATCACTGGCAAAGAGCAGGTATGTCTTCCACTCTAAGGATTTCAGTATTATTAAGGAAGATGTCAGTGGTCAGATTGCACTAACAATTCATGAGTACAAATGATCATGAACAAAGTCAAGGACCTAGAGATTAAGAAATTGAGGACTACTGCTTCTCCTTTAAAAACACACACGTATAATGCAAACTAAGAACTAGGGAGGTTAAGCATGCACACCCTTCCTAGACTTCTTGGCTTGTCTTGGGGCAATTCACCCAACTGATCCTCTGGGCACTTTGTGAATTTCCTAACAACTGCAGGGCAAGGTTTCCTGTCCCCACATCAGTCCCCAAACCAAAGCCACAGCAGATTCATGCCACCACTCCGCTCAGTCCCAGATCTGGTGTCTGCACTGACCATACTCCGACCATAGATATTATTAAAAAAAAAAACCTAATCCATGCCTCAAGCCGCTCAGCGACAAGCCATTCTGACACCTCCCTCTGCTTTGCCTTCTCATTTCAGTTCTTGTTAATAGGCTCATCCTCCCTTCTGTTCTAAGCTTTTATAGTCTACTCCAGTTCCAGGCACTGCAATCAATTGGCCTTTGCCCTGTTCCTTTAAGGCTAGGCTCTGATTTTTAAATTTCTTCCCCCAAATTCTAGAATATCCACTAGAGGTCTGCCTCCTGTTACCACACCTTCTTTGGGTTGGAAGAGCCCCCACTTTTGCTTGTGCTTAGGCCTAACACCACATGCTGGCCTCCCTGACTCTGGTTCACTGCTACACAGCTCTACACAGCCACATGACTTCATCCTTCTAAGACCTGCAGCTCACATCAACCCCTAATGCAGACAGTCTCCGGGACTCCAAAGACATGATGGGCTGCAAAATGGTCACCTCCACCACTTCCTAGATGCTATTGTGTATGAGAACAGAATTATTATCACCTAGTTAACTCATCCCAGAGGACAAACCTGTCTCACTCAACTGTATATTATTTTTTTTAAGATCAGACTTTCCTGCTTCCTCCCCATAGAAACCACCTCAGTCCAGGTCCTCTGAATTGGTCATTCATCCATGACTTGGGAGCCCTGTCACTCCAAATACTACCTCATTATTGTCACTCTCTTGCTTAAGTGACATCAACTGACATACTGACAAATTTTTAGGATCAGAAAGCAGTTTTGGGAACCTACTTTACAACTTCCAGATAAGAAAACGAGGCTCAGATATTGAGAGCCATGTACAATCTCGAAGTGCAAGTCAGTGGCATTTCTGAAGCTAGAGGCTCCCGGACCTTAGTCTCTCAGGCCACTGACATATTCTTAGATGAACTAGTGACCAAAAGAAATCCTTTCACTCTTTTCTGAAATCTCAATTTCTTCATCCCAGTCTCCACATCTTGATTTTACACTTCCATATTGTGTCCTTTGAGGAAATCTTTCTTGAAATGCACTTACTGTAAAGGTAGAGAACATCTTTGCTTTCTTAAATTTTTGCAGTCAGTTTTGGGTGTTTAGTTGAAAGGGTTAGGAGTCTTGAGTGTTCACTCTGGAATTCCATGACCTGTGAGTGTGATGTTTCCAGGTGTAACTCTCCCCTGAATGATAACGAATCCCAATGGCCTTGGAGAGGAAAGTCCAGGAACTAATACAAGGAATTGTGAGTAACTTCAGCCTAAAATTTTAGAATGCTTGAAATGCAAGGATCCTTGGAGACCATCTGCTCTAACTACTATTAGTTCCATTTTACAGGTGAGGTAACAGAGACCTACACCATTTGATTCTCAATTCAATATGCTTTTCTCCATGGATCCCCCAGCCTCCTAATAATGCTTCCTCCATATAGTAGAGTAAACAAGTCGCCCTCGGTCATGCTTCTCTAATGGCCTCAATTAGGGGAACTATTCCAAAAGCATGTTTGTGGATCTGGATTGTATTTACTTCACGCTTCTTCATGATTTCAGTCCCACATGGTTTTATCGTGAGCATTGTTTTGGAAAAGAAAAGAAAACAAAGTCCAAGTCCTTAATCCATGGGTCTATCACTGTCTCCTTGATAGACTAGCATGACAAACTTGTATTTCATGAACCAACTGTGAAACCCAAGTCACCCTGGGCAGCCTCTTCTAGACTTGGTTTTCTTTTCTGCAAAATGGGAACAATACCACCTCCTTCTGAGGGTTATGGTGAGAATTAAATAAGATAATGTACTAAGGCAGTTAGCATTTAGCTGGGTATATAACAAGCACTCAATAGATGGCAGCCACATCATCATCATCATCATCATCATCATCATCATCATCATCATCTCTGTGGATTTTGCCTTGTTCTATCTGGCTTGCTTTTTTTTTATATCTGGTTTGTTAGGTCTAACTTAGGCTATATGCCCTGCAGTCCAGAGGACTGAAGATGCCCTTAGGTAGAAAGAAAAAGTGTTCCCTAAAACAAGTGTTATACCAAGGCCAAGACAATAAAATGAACGAAAAACATCAGAACAGAAAAATAGTCAAAATAAAAAGGGTTAGTTTTAGACTCTCACTTATAACAAATTTTGTATCAAACCTGAAACAGATCATGAATGGGCATTACATTGAAACATTTTCCCTCATAATAAATTTATGAGGTTATCATTTCAATTTGTTAAACAGCCCCAGACTCAATCAGATTACCTAGAACATAGCAGGAATTCAATAAATATTTGAATTAGTGAATTAATAAAAAATTACCATGCCAAATAAGCAAATATGTACCAAAATTCTAAAACAGCTGTATTCACCATTTTATTTATAAGACTAAGTTATTTTTCAGATTTTTAAAAAAATATATTGAACTTATTAGGGTGATGTTGGTTAATAAAATTATATAAGTTTCAAGTGTACAATTTTATAATACAATTATATAGTGTATTGTGTGTTCAAGTCTCCTTCAATCACCATTTTTCCACTTTTCACCCTCTTCTACCTTCTCCACTCCTCAAGGCTAAGTAAGTTTTAAAATAGTTCTATCTTAACTGGGGGTATCAATCCAAACCTTTTTGTTGGAGACAATGTATAATTTTATGTAATAAAAATATAAGATTTCAAATATATTTTTGGAAATTTATGCACATCTTCACTTATTTGTGACTCCTGATAGCCCCAAAGCAGTTCTTTATATCAAGACAAATTATTAGCTTTCACAATAGTATAGTAAACAGAGCTATTTCACGTTCATTTGGAAATATTCTCCCCCAGTTATTGTGAGATTTAACAGTCATACATAGCCAAGTAATCTATTATGATTGTTAGTTTCCTTTCAAAAAATGGCCACTTGTTGGGTAACTAATCATTAAACATCTCCATCAGTCAACTTGGTCACCTAAAAAACAGAATGTGCAATTATTTCAGTCTCTAAGCTGACAGACAAGACTTATTTCCCATTTATATAGGATCATTTGGATCAACCGTTATATCAGCTTTCCAGTAGTCAGTCCAATACCTTTGTGGACAAGTAGAAAGCTGATATGCTACTATGTAATAAGAGTTCTTAATGGCAATGATCATGAGGGGGGCTCCAACCAAATAAGACCTAGCCTGGTGAGTCTATGGAGCCTGTAGACAGAGTAAGAAAGTCACAGGTGAGAACTCACAAGTGAATTTTAATCCTTGAGTGTGTTGAACCAGCACTATAAGGGCCTCTTAGAAAATAATGAATGAATAGGAGTGAAAATGATTACTGGGGCTGGAAAATATAGTTATGTCTCCATAAACGGCTTCGAAGATAACTTCTAAAGAAATGGTTTCAGAACTATTCTCAGCAGTGTAGGTATTATAGGAATAGGTGATAACATCAAACAACCCCCGCCCCGTCTCCTTGTTTCCCCCCCCCCCCCCCACACACACACACACTACTTTATTTATTCTGGTGAATTTCTTAAAAAAGAAACAAAAAATCTGGGTCAATAGTTTATACACTTCAAGCCTGATTGTTTTCCATGAGCTGAACTTGACCTTTCTCTTTCCTCCAAAGCTAGAATTAAACTTTTCCCAGGTAAAAGCCGCCTTTCTTACAGATATATTGTCAACTGCTACCCCCTTCTTTTTCTTTTGTTTCCTTCCCCTTTTCCCCCTTCCCTCCTTCCTTGTTTTCTTTTTCTCTTTTTTTCCTATCTGGGAACATACCAAAATGTGAAGAGAAAAAATTGAAAGTATAAAAATGCTTTACAGTCATAACCAATTCTTTTCAAACAGTTAGCAAACCTGGTCCTTCTCATTTTGGACAATTACAGCCGAGAGAAAGATCTGGTTTCAAAGTGCAGCTGCTCATTTGAAGTGGGATAGGCATGGTTAATTTTTCCAATGAGAAAATGGTGATGAATGGAATCGAAAATAAAGATATCTCTAAAGCTAGACTAAAAAATATTTTAACTCAAGGAGGTCATCAATTTGGAAATATTACCCAGAGAATTTTCCAATCACAGAGAGGAGCTTGCAGAAAATCTTAAGTGACTACAAATGAAAAGTATGCCTTGGAGACCAGTTTAAAAAAAAGTCACAGTAGTCACATATGCAACTCTAAACCCTGCAACATCCAGCTGCAGAGGGCTCCTAGGGAGGCCACTGGGATCCCACCGCATACAATTATCTTCTGTGTAAACCACACAGCAATAGTAACAAAAGGCTCTACAGTTTTTATTAATAAAAGCTTATTGCAGTTTGCAATAATATTTAAATTCTCATGACTTTAGAATATTATTTTGCAGCTAAAACAGATGATCTTTAAAACTACATCCCACAGGGGTCACACGCATATGCTCCTTTTGTGAATACTCATTTAGGCAAATACAGTTAATTTGTACACTTCTGTGTATGTATGCCATGCTTCAATTAAAAGTTGACTAATTTAAAAGAAGTTATATTCAATCCTCTCCTTCCATATGAAATGCTTTTTTCTGGATACATTTTTTTAAAAAAAAAAAATACTGCAAAACTGCATATCTCCTTCAAAGTCGTATGGAAAAAAACCTGTACGCTATTTAGAAATGTTAATTTTTCTTTTGGGTTTCGTATCCTTAAGTCTTCTCTTTTGATAGAAAAAATATACCCTCTCATATTTTAAATTCCCATTCATCACATATAATTCTTCCTATTTATGCCTACTAATACCTTTCAGAATAACCTGAAGATCACCATTGGTTATGGAGCGCCTTCGCTTTGTTGGTTTATCACTCTAACTGGCATGCTTTTTCTGAAAGCAGTCTTTACACTTACCAAAGGGCATAATCAGCACTCCAGCCTGCTGCCTTGTGGGATTTTATCAATAATGTAGTTAATAAACAGAGGCTTTGTGGATAACCGCACTGTTATAGGTTAGCTACGAACTCATACCTTTCCTTTGACTTCCATCTTAAAAATTCATGAATTAAGAAAACCTCAGTGGAGGGGGGAGGTGATCTGTGAAATAGGGCATTCTCATTTGTCACTGAAATTACTGACTCTTGAAGTCGGCGTTTACTATTGGGTTAAATTGTTTATTTTCAAGGAAATAAGCGGGGGAATCTCAAAATGACTGTTAAGGCATCTGCCTGAAAAATACCTTTTATAAGAATCAATTAAGATAGGTATGTTTATGCTCGCCACTAAAAAAATGGTAACGAACTGAAGTTTTTGGTTTAGTTTTATGTGAACCATTTTCTGTAGCCAACTGCCTGAAAAACGTCAGATTGCTTTATACTTCCACCCAACAGTGACTGGCATTTACTCTCAGTAAGCAGAAGTTGTCACAGACGACAGAAAGTGATTAGCAATCACTTGCTACACGACATGAGATAGTCTTAAAACTCCCATTTACCCCCTACGGAACCAATATCTCGGCTCATTCTGGAGAATGAGAACGAGGATTTCTCCAGCAACTAACATAAGTGAAAATATGAGCCCCAGCTCTGTAGAATGCAACACATTTGGTCACAAAGGAAAATGAAAGCAAGCCCCCTAATACTAACTCAAGACACTTTAGCTGGAGAAAAACAGCCTGCATCCCATAACATTTTATGATGGCAAATGAGATGCAGGCAATGTAATTTCACTTATGTGATTCACTTACAAGCAATGCAAATGCAATCTTGCTGATTACATTTAAAACAAAAGACTGAATCTGCTTATTTATAGAGCAGACCTATAGTCATGCAAACATCAGGCTCCCCCCTGCCCGGTGTGGAACAAAAAGAAAACAATCTGGCTGGAAGACCTTTTCATCACTGCAGAAAGAAAAATGATGTTAACGTGAACCCCGGCTTGACCCAATATGCTTAATAATGTGGCTTCTTGGTGCCCTTAATAGAAAACAAGGTCAGCTGTGTGTAATGTTAGCTGAGGTGTTCAACCCACATGTAAACAATGTCCGATGTTTTATTTGTTTTTTCAATGGCCATAAGAAAGTGTTCAGTAAGCACTTGCGCCTATGTTTAATTTTAAACCTTCATTTATCTGTGGGTGGGGGTGCCTGTGTACACACACGTTTCTGTGTATGGACAATAGAAATGCGTGATTTCCACAGTGAAATGTAGATTGCTACATCCAATATATTCATTAGCTGACTCCTCACAATGCATATTTTATGAACTCTGCCCAGTAAGTTGGCATCTTGAGCATTCCAGAACTACTCATTTTAATCATCACCAAAAGTAAAGCTTTTGTGAGATAATTTTTCTATTATGCAGTTCCCCAGTTAGAACTCTGTGAAAGGTGCTGCCCGATGCCATTTCTGACCTCCCCAGAAAAGCAGATCTGGAACAATTCTCCTACTTTCTGTGATGCTCAGCTTTTAAAGATCTAACAGTTATTTCTGGCTCATGACCAGCAACTGAACTGAACCGATGCCCAGCTGCCAGCCACTGCACCCGCATCCTAGGCATTTGGCTAGAGTCTTACTGATCACTAGATCTGCAGCACACTAGGCAAAGGATCGTGGCCAGAGCCAACTTGGGCCCAGCTACAGTTTTAACAATAAAGAAGTTGAATGTGATACCTCACACCTTCCACAGAGAAAATCGCATGTGGCTGGAAATGCTCCTTGTGGAATGACTTGTGGCCCTAGGGTTTCTCGATCTTAATGAAGAAGACACACTTCAGTGGTCTACCAAGTGATGCCCACACGAATATGGATAACAGAAGCAATTTTCTGGGCAATAGCACAACTTCTTTTTAGTCAGAGAGACATCACTTCCAAATAGTAAATTCTAAGAAATTCTCAAAAATGGAGATGCCTTTGAAGTTACCCTCAATCGTTGATATTTAACTACAGTCAGGCCTCAAAACTGTACTCAAATTGAACTCTGTAAAATTTGTGTTGATGCATCTAACCTACCAATCTAACCTACCATCTTCGTGTCTCTGAATGGAAAAGACCTAGAAGCACAGCACAGGTTTGCTCATTTCCACATAGCGCAAAGCATTGGGCCAGAAACCATTTCACTTGTTTGGAATGTGAGCCATTATCCAAGCCCACGGCATATGGTTGCACACTTCTCAACTCCCACATCCCAGCAAAAATGCAACTGCTGACCAAGTGTGTATAGTCTCCGAGTAATGGTTTCTGGAGCCCTGGGGTCCAGAAGCTACTGCCAGACCTGAGAGGAATCAAGGGACACCAGAGTGGTAAGAACAGAAAGAAATATTCTGAAATGAAAGCTAAGTGTGATTCTCCACAACAGAAAATAGCTGCGCCTGTTTCATTCATACCACTTTCCATCGCAGGGTGCCTCCTGCAGAGAGCCTACCTCCTTTCATGTGTGGGACAAGAAGCAGTCCTAAAGACACACTGACATTCTGGGGTATGTCTACAGAGAAAAATCAGGAAATGAAATGGGAAAGTAATGTAATAAAATTAAGTCAGATACCTGAAAAAATTCTTATTGCAGACATGTGCTTGAAGAAATTCTCCCTAGTTTCTCCTACTCAGTTAGGCCTTATTATCTATCCCAAACTGTAAGTTCCCTAAGCACTTTCTGCTCGGTAAGGGTCAGAAAGAGACACTGTACTGCAAACCAGCTGTCCTATGTGAACTTCATCATGTATCTCAACCTCTCTGGTGGCCGATTGGCCATATGCAAAATTCTCTACACGTGCTTCCTCGCAGTGAACACCAGCACATAAGTATACAAAAATATGCCTTGATATTCTATTCATTATAATTCACACATGATATTTTTTATCAAATATTATTTAATTCAGGCTCAATTGATTGTCTCCCTAAATAGGCAAAACACCCCTATTGATAGATGAAGACTGGGTGGTTTACAGTTCTACATTTTTCTGACAATTAGACCCAGGAAGACATTCATTTCTTCATTTCTTCATCAGTAACTACTTATTTATTGTGGCAGTTACTGCGCTGTGTCCTGGGGATAAAAGAATAAGCCAAACAGCCACGATCCCTGCACCCCCGTGCTACTTCCAGTAAATACTTATTGATTTATTTAATTGAAACATTTTCAATGGCTTCCAACTTCCCCAGAATTCCCACGCATCTTGCTCATTTACTCCACGTCCTGCAGATGGTATCCAAGACTCCCATCAAGTCAAACGATTCTTTTCCCTTATTCATTTAGTTTAGTGGTTCTCATTTCCCCATAAAGGTATTAGAGGTCTGTAGACTCACAAAGGAGGCCTTAATCACTTAATGCCAAAATATGAGAGCTGCCAACAAACCATCCTTCAGATATTGATGCGTGAGTGACAGGAGGGGGCAGGGTAGTCAGCAAACTGCAAGGAGGAACATGAAGCAAGTGATTTGGCAACAACTAGTGTGCTTGGGTGAGCATAATGACAGCAGGGATGACCCTCTAAAGAGGATGGGAAGATTTTAAACTCCTTGATAATTTACGGTGAAGACAAAACAACATAGGAAATACACATGAGAGACTGTTTATTGATTTGTCAAAGCTGTATTTGATTACTGAGTCCCTGGACATGGCAGAGGTTTTGAGATCAACCAGCATCAACCCTGCCCTGGCGGAGCTTCCAGTCTAGGAAGGGAAATACTGACATCTTGGCTGTCCTCTTATATTTGCAAATGTAAATTTCAACATGGAGGTCAACGGTGCTGGACTGTTTGTGAATTTAAGTCACATGATCTTCCCCCCACGTGAAGCATTGTTCTAGGCTCTGAGAAACAACTGGGAAAAGGAGAGGTTACACTCACTTTCTTCTACTCTGGCCAGAGGAACACAGCAGCTGCCTCTGTCTTGATACTTTTTACCCTTGTCCCAAGACCTCATAGTTATTTCCCTGGGTTATGTGGACCAGAAAGATACACAACCACTACGTATTTTATATCTTTAATGGCTTTTCCCAATTCACCTCAATCGTTATTGGCTTTGCCTGCCCTCAGCCTCGTGTATGTGTGCACTCAAGCACACATATAACCTCAGTCTCTGGGGGTGCCATATCTCATCATCCCCAGCTGTCGTGGAAGCTGTTCTAGCTCTGATAACAATGATAACACCAATATGAGCCAACACTCTGATAGGACTTACTGTGTCCCAGGAAATGTTTTAGGTACTATGCATATATCAACTGACTTAACACTCAGAACAGCTATTTGAGGTAGGGACTAATCCACCCCCCTCATTTACAGATGAGAAGCCGGAAAGGTTAAGTAGCTTGTCCAAAGTCAAACAGCTAGTAAGAGGTAGATCAAGACTCAAACCTTGGCAACCTGGTTCTAGAGTTCATATTCTTAAACACTGCACTGTACTGCTTCTCTATCTCCTCACACAGTAAAGCTCAGGAACATATCCCAGACACTTAGTCATTTATTCCAAAACTACTTAGTAAAGCCTTGTATGATAAACTCGACTACATTTTCTAAATGTACTATGCGTTTACACATATTTCTAAAATCTAACGAAGTGACCACAAAGAGGGAGAGGATGGTGGAAACAAGTGCACCCAATTCTATGTACCTCGAATGCACTCATGGCCCCCTAATCTGACTCCACATGTGAGCAAACAAGATACATAAATCTGAGTAGATTGGTTGTTCATATAAACAATTCAGAGTCTTATCATGCCTCTGTGAACTGACTCCAATTCATCAAAAATGTAGGAACAGGTTATATATGTCACCCTCCATTAACTGAAACACACCAATAAATTTCCAAAATGTAGGACTCAGCACCAAAAACATGTATATAAATATAGATATAGATAATGGAGAAATCCCCACATCTATTGCAGAACTCTGTGCAGCCTGTGTCTCCTCTGTGCAGTCTGGGATCATGCATAATGCAACACGGCGCTGCTAACAGCAGGCGCGCAGCAGATAATTTACACTTGTTTTTATGGACACGAGGAACTGATCTTTGAAGCTGTCCCTAATGAGATTCCGCTTGGCCCTAACAGCATCCTGAGAGAGTGTTCCGGTTTTCTACTTGGCATCCGGTGCATATTTATAATGCAGAATACAAGCTCATTTAAATTGCACATGTGGATTTTGGTGTCTTTCCTATTTTACAGAAAGATTTTCGTATACTAAGGAACACTGACTCCTCAATTACTAAACCACACTTTACCTAAACAGTGTCACTGCCTGTAGCTACAGGTCACGTATCAAAGAGGCAGGTCCATCAAAGCGCTTCTACCTAGAGGCCAAGAGATCCCCCAACATTCTAGACCACACTCAAGTCCAGAAACTCAAATACATCCTCAGCCAAAGGGCATCTCCAGAAAGCCTGATTATACAACACCTTCCTTGGGAGACGCAGTCACAAGGGCAGTTAGGGAGAAAACCAGAAGTCAGCCACCTAAACTGAAAACTTCCTGCCCCAAAGTGCTGGCAATGCACACCTCTCTTTCCTATTATCTCCTCTCTTTTAAGTTTGGTTTCAGGTAAAATTCTTCCTTAAGCTCAGCACTTTACACGGGCTTCTTTTTTTTTTTTTTTTGATCGTTTGGTTTTCAAGAGGCTTGTAGTTGAATCACCCATAATTAGAACTCCATTACATACTTACTTTAACTTTCATTTGTTTTACCTTTAAATCAAAACTTTCAAAAGGTTTTCAATTACTATATCACACTAATGTTGTATTATCCACAACTAACACAAATTGCAGATTTCTGTCAAAATAGTTCCTGTAAGAGCTTGAAGAGCTTACTATTTCAAAAGAAAAAAACAAGCCAAGTTGTTAAAAAACATCCGAGTACAGAATAAAATTGCATGATTCCCATGATAACAAATGACCCATTTTCATGGTCTTCATTTCCTGGTAAACTCCACATGTTAAGGGTAGTTGTCAGTCAGATTCCCATTAATCGGGCTGAAACATATCCTAATTAATTTCACACTTCTGATAATTGTTGACTTCAAGTAGGATCAATAAATGAGCATTTTATAAGGAGTTTAAACAATATACTTTCTAATGCCTCAGTTTTTAAGGTAAAGAACAATATAGGAAATTCAAATATTTAGGGTCCATTGAAAATGAAACTGATGTTTATCCTGAGAGCTTACTACTGTCAATGTAAAAGTCAGCTAAAGGCAGAATAGACTGTAGAGTTCATATAGGAGTATCAAAAATACTCACTCTGAGCTTCATCCAGCTCCATCCTGAAAAAAACATGGAGACTTATGTTATCCTTTTTTTAAAATATATATATATATTTTATTGATTTTTTACAGAGAGGAAGGGAGAGGGATAGAGAGTTAGAAACATCGATGAGAGAGAAACATCGATCAGCTGCCTCCTGCACACTCCCCACTGGGGATGTGCCCGCAACCAAGGTACATGCCCTTGACCAGAATCGAACCTGGGACTTTTGAGTCCGCAGGCCGACACTCTATCCACTGAGCCAAACCGGTTAGGGCTTATGTTATCCTTTTTAAAGTCAAGTCTAAATACATGCTCTCAAAATGAATGAATGATTACAAGGGAGCACACAGTAAGAGAATACTGAATCATTGCACACCCAACTTTCATTCATTCATTCAACAGGTACTTGGAGCATGTGTAGTGTGCCTAACGCTGCGACAGTTGCTGTAGATGGAGGCAGGCATAAAATACAAGAAAAAGTAAGAGTTGCTGCCTTCATAGAGTGTAGAGCCTAGCGGGAGAAAGTCTTTTCACAAACAATTAGAAAATACATTTATGATAAGTGTGACTGTGGGAAAGCATTACTTATAGCTACTCTGGGTTCACCTAATCCAGAGAGCGGGGATCAGGAGTCTCCTAAAGAAGCGACAACGGTGGAGGGAAGGAAATAGTATTTAGTATTTAGGGAGGAGGGCTGTGGACATCATTCTGAACCACAAAGCAGCCTGCTCTCTCCTCTTCACTTGGAGAAATGAAAAATACAAAATGCAGGGGGCATACCTACAAAGTTGGATTTACAACGTATGTATTTCCCCTTCAATGTCAGCACCGAATCCAGACAGGATTGAAGACCTTGGGAAAAATCGGCGGACAGATCACCAAAGTTGGCACTAACTGCTGCCAAATGTCTGGCTGGCACCAATGTACAGGCTCAATTGGCCATAAAAAAACTCACTATAGTCTTGCTCCTCTCAAAGGAAATCATTTTGCAATCCACAATGAGGCTTACCCAGAGGCCAGTCTTAGGGGGAGGCCTTGAATTTGGAGCTTAACTCAATTGCACGGTTTAGGGCAAGAGTTTCAGGTTTCAGATGGGCAGTCAAGTAATCTGATCCCATCCGACTTTTAATGGCTTCTAAGAAATCCAAAGTGTGAAATCCTTTTCCCAGCCTCCCCCAGAGCAGTCTAAGGGTGCTTTATGCCAGCCTCCATTCTCCTCCTCCCTGTCTCATATTCTACCCAAACTGTAATAAGGTCTGAGACATTAATTTAATACTCATTGCTTAATCTGAAAGTCTGATCAAAATCTGTGTTCTAGTCCCATTTGTTTATTTTTTCCTTTGTTTTTCTTGCCCTAGGAGATATATCAGTGAAAATATGTGAGATGTCTGAGATTTTACTGCCTATGTTTTCTTCTAGGACTTTTATGGTTTCACAACTTACATTTAAGTCTTTTATACATTTTGAGTTTATTAGTTGTTATCAGCCCATTCAGGTTTTCTGATTCGTCCTGAGTTTTGGAAGATTGTATATTTCTAGGAATTTGTCCATTTCACCCAGATTATCCAGTTCTTTGGCATATAGTTATTCATAGTATTTTCTTACAATCCTTTGTATATCTGTGATGCGAGTTGTTACCCTCTTTCGCTTCTGATTTGATTTGAGTCTTCTCTATTTGTTCTTGATAAGTCTGACTAAAGATTCATCATTGTTGTTTATCTTTTCAAAGAACCAGCTCTTGATTTCATTGATCTTTTATACTGGTTTTCCGGTCTCTGTCATTTATTTCCATTCTGACCTTTATTATTTCCTTCCTTCTACTTACTCAGGGGTTTTCTTGTCATTCTCTTCCTAATTCTTTTAGTTGTAGGGTTAGATTGTTTATTTGAGTTTTATCTTGTTTCTTCAGGTAGGACTGTAATACTATGAAGATCCCTCTCAGGATTGCTTTTGCTGTGTCCCAGAGATTTTGGGTTGTGTGTTCATTTTCATTTGTCTCCAGGAAGTTTTTATTTCTTCCTTGATCTCATTGGTAAACCTTTCATTGTTAATACCATGCTATATAGCCTCCATGTGTTTGAATGTTCTTGAGTTGTTTTGCTGTAGTAGTTTTCTAGTTTCATGCCATTGTAATCCAAGAAGGTGCTTGATATGATTTCAATTTTCTTGAATCTGTTAAAACTTATTTTGTGTCCTAACACGTAGTCTATCCTTAAGAATTATCCTTGTGTCCTTGAGAAAAATGTATATTCTGCTGCTCTGGGATTAAATGTTCTGCAAATATCAATCAAATCCATCTGATCTAGTGTGTTGTTTAAGATCGCTGTTTCCTTGTTGATTTTTCTATCTAGAAGATCTATCCAGTGATGTCAGTAGGGTGTTAAAGTTCCATACTATGACTGTATTGCTATCCAGCTCTCCCTTAAAGCCCACCAAAAGGTTTTTTATGTGTTTAGGTACTCCTATGTTGGGTGTGTTTATGTTTACAGAGGTTATATTTTCGTGTTGGATCGATCCATTTATTTATTTTTATATATATTTTATTGATTTTTTACAGAGAGGAAGGGAGAGAGATAGAGTTAGAAACATCGATGAGAGAGAAACATCGATCAGCTGCCTCCTGCACATCTCCTACTGGGGATGTGCCCGCAACCCAGGTACATGCCCTTGACCGGAATCGAACCTGGGACCTTTCAGTCGGCAGGCCAACGCTCTATCCACTGAGCCAAACCAGTTTCGGCAGATCGATCCATTTATTTTTTTTTAATTTTTTTATTGCTTAAAGTATTACAAAGGGTATTACATATGTGTCCTTTTTTTCCCCAAGATCGATCCATTTAGTATGAGGTAGTGACCTTCTTTGTCTATGGTCATGGTCTTTTTTTGAAGTCTATTTTATTAGATATGAGTATTGCTACTTCAGCTTTGTTTGTTTGTTTCCATTTCCATGGAATATTTTTCCCATCCCTTCACTTTTTGTCTGTGTGAATCTTTTATTCTGAGGTGGATCTTTTGTAGATAGCATATATATGGGTCATGTTTTCTTATCCAGTCAGCTACCCTATGTCTTTTGATTGGAACATTTAAGGCATTTTCACTTAAGTTTATGATTGCTAGGAACTTATTTATTGCCTTTTTTACTTTATACCTATGTTCCTCTCTCTCTTCATTTCTTCTTCTTCTTCTTCAAGCTGTCCCTTTAACATTTCTTGCAATGCTGGTTTGCTGGCAATGTACTCCATTAGTTTTTTTTTTGTTTGTTTTTTTGTTTTTGTTTTGTTTTGTTTTGTTTTGTTTTGCTGGAAAGCTCTTTATTTTACCTTCAATTTTAAATGATAGCCTTGCTGGATAGAGCAGTACTGGATTCAGCTCCTGGTTTTTCATTACTTTGAATATGTCATGCCAACTCCTTCTGGCCTGAAGTGTTTCTGTTGAGAAACCAGCTGACAGTCTAATGCAAGCACATCATGTTTGACATGTTTGGTCTAATGGGAACTCTCCCTTGTAGGTAACCGTCTCTCTCTTACTGCCTTTAAGATTCTTTCTTTGTCTTTAATGTTTGTCATTTTAATTATATGTCTTGGTGAGGGTCTTTTGGGGTTCATCTAATTGGGACTCTGTGCTTCTTGAACTTGTGTGATTATTTTCTTCACCAGGTTAGAGAAGTCTTCTGTCATTATTTCTTTAAACAAGTTCTTTATTCTTTGCTCACTTTCTTCTCCTTCTGGCATCCTTATGTTGCAGATGTTAAGTTTCATGTTGTCCCAATGTTCCCTTAAACTATCTTCCTGCTTTTCAATTTGGTTTTCTTTTTGCTGCTCTAATTGGGTGTTTTGTTCTACCTTGTCTTCCAAATCACTGATTAGATCTTCTGCTTCATTCAGTCTATTTTTAATTCCTTCCAGTGTATTCTTTTTTTTTTCTTGTGTACTCACCTGAATAGTCAGGGAACTTCACCTATTTTATTTAGGTTTTTATTTTTTAAAATTCCAACCCAAAGCTAAATACAATTGGAAACCAGTAAGCATTAAGTTTGTTCCAAAGAAGTAGGATCATTCAGATCTACTCCAGTAAAGTATACAATGCTTAAGATCAAAGCTTTCCAGTGTATTCTTGATCATAGATATGGTAGCCTTCATTTCCAATTGGTTCTCATTCATGGTTATAGTTTCCACTAAGTTCCTTGTAATTCTCACTAAGTTTTTGAGCATCCTTATAACCATTACTTTGAACTCTATATCTGATAAATTGCTTGCCTCATTTCATTTCACTCTTTTTCTGGAGCTTCTTCCTTTTCTTTCATTTGGGAGTTATATCTTTGTCCCCCATTTTTTCTGTCCCTTTGTTCTTGTTTCCATGTATGAGATTGAACTGCTATGCCTTCCAGTCTTTGTGGGGTGACCTTTTGAAGTAGGTGTCCTGTGGGACCCAGTGTTGCAGTCTCTTTGAAATCCTGAGCTGGATGCTCTAAGACTGCCCCTTGTGTGGGTTATTTGGGCTATCCTATTGTAATTGGGTCTTAATTGTTGTCCCATTCATGGGTGGGTTCTCCATTCAGGCTGGCTGACTATGAGGCTCAACCCCAACCATGTCATGCAAACTGTTACACAGGTGCTGACAGAACAAGACAAAACACAACAATACAAAACAAAAACACATAACAACAACAAAAACAACCACTACAGAAAAGAGAAATTAGGAGTTAAGAGAACAACAATAATACAAAAGAGAAAAATACTCAAAGAAATAAAGGGGAGGGGAAAAAATATGAAAAGAAAGAAGGAAGAAGGGGAAAAAAAGAACAAAGAATAGGAAAAAAATAGCATAAAAGAAAAGAAGGAAAACATATGAAAATAAAAAAGGAGAAAAAATGAGAAAAAAAGTAAGAGAAAGAAAAAAGTACACAAAAACTAGAGTAAGAAAAGGAAAAAGAAAAATAAGACTATGAAGGACTAAAGAGAGACAAAAACAATAACAAAGCAATAAAAAATAAAGAAAATAATGCAAAACAAAAAGCAAGTGGAGTTCATCTGGGCAGTGTTTAGTACCTCCTAGCAGCTCCCTGGATCTTGCTCTTATGTTGACTGAGGCTGACTATTTTGTATGCCATTTCTGGGCCTCCTGGGAGGTAATTTGGTGCTAGCCACTGTCAGAAGCTGCCCACATTTTGCTCTTGGTAATGTGATTGAAGCTTCGAGCGATCCATGGTTTGTGGCTGCCTCCACAGGGCTTGGCTGTGTGCAGGAGGGGCCAGGCTGTGCCCTAGGGTGGGCTTGTTAGCAGCATGGGGCCTTGAGGCTGATCAGCAAACATCATAAGCACCTACGTATCCATCTCCATCCATCTCTGCCTACTGGCCGGCTTCCAGACTTGATTACTGAAAAGGCTGTTTCTGAAAGGACTTTGGGGCAGAATCAGGAGGATGCGACCTCTGGGTCTCCTGTCAGGGGAGGTGCTATTCAGGTTTCAGTGAAGATGGTGGGTGTGTTCCCCCATCCAAGCGCCACACGTCTCAGTCTGTCCCAGAATATTTCCCTGACCTTATCCAGACGGAACCCCTTGTATGCAGTCTGGTGGAGTCTGCTGGAAGCTGGGAGAGTCTATCAGTTTTCCCACGAGGAGGAAACATACTAGGATAGTGGGGGGAATGGCCCCACCCAAAAGTCAATCATTGATGCCCCCTGAGACTATTGAGACCTATAGGCATAGCCTCTGCTTCTGCCTCCTCAGCAGAGATCAAGATGCAAGGTGGGGCAAGCAGGATTTCTTAGGGTCTACATCAAACTAAAAAGCTTCTATACAGCAAAAGAAACCAGCAACAAAATTAAAAGTGAGCTCAGTGTATGGGAGAACATATTTGCCAATGATATATCTGATAAGGGATAATATCCAAAATATACAAAGAACTCATACAACTCAATAACAGAAAGACAATCCAATTAAAGAATGGGCAAAAAACCTGAATAGACACTTTTCCAAAGATAACATACAAATGCTTAATAGACTTGAGAAAAATGTTCAACATCATTAATCATCAGATAAATACAAATTAAAATTCGAAGGAGGTATATCACCTCACACCTGCCAGAATGGCTACCATCAATAAATCAACAAACAACAAGTGCTGGCGAGGATGTGAGAAAAGGAAACCCTAGTACACTGCTGGTGGGAATACATTTGGTGCTGCCACTGTGGAAAGCAGCACGGAGATTCCTCAAAAAATTAAAATTCGAACTGCCATTTGACCCAGAGATCCCACTTCTGCGAATATATCATAAGAATCCAGAAACACCAATCGGAAAGAATATATGCACCCCTATGTTCATAGCAGTGTTATTTATAATAGCTAAGACCAGAAGACAACCAAGTGCCCATTAGTAGATGAGTGAATAAAAAGGTGGTGGTACATTTACACAACAGAATACAATGAGGCTGTGAAAAAGAAGGATCTCTTACTCTTTGTGACAGCATGGATGGACCTGGATATTATGCTAAGTGAAATAAGCCAGTCAGAGAAAGACAAATATCACATGATCTCACTTATATGTGGAATCTAACAAACAAAATAGGTCCAGAGGCATGGATGCATGGAACAGAATCACAGGTCTCAGAGGGGATGGGGATGGGGAGGGGATAGGAAGAGATTAACCAAAAAACACATATGCATACATGCATTACCCATGGACACAGACAATAGTGTGGGGAAGGCGTGGGGTGGGGCAAGGAGCTGGGTAGACAGGGGCAAAGGAGGAGAAAATGGGGGACATCTGTAATATGTCAACAATAAAAAAAAATCTGTGTTCTAAAATGGTGCAGACACACACACCTCCTTTACTCCCTTTAAAAAAACACTGAGAGAGAGAGAGAAAGTAAGAGAGAAATGGAAGTGGAATATGTAGAAATGATGTTTTATTTCAGGGACAATACTATATGAGTCCTTATGGGTCTGGAAGAACATTTTCTGGTCTCGTGGAAACCAAAGACAGCAAACCCAAGCAACATCTACAACTCTGGTAAAAGGCACATCTCTTAGAGTTCCACTGTCCCAGGCAGAAGGCAGTAAACTGAGATAAGTGTTTATTAAGTCCATGCCCTGGCTAACAGTAGGTTAACACAGACTCAATTCTTCCTTCCTAGTGTGGGAATCACTTGGGAGAATCCTAAAAACATTAAGAGCCGGAGGTGGGGACAGGGGGGGCGGCGGGGAACACTTCTCAAAAGTAAACAGACACATCAAACTTAATGACATTTATTATTAATTATCGTACTTAATAATAGCTAACATGCAGTGAGCACTGAGATACTGTGCTCAGTTCTTTCCTAAGCACTAAGCATCATGTGATATAACCTTCACCATTACCTATTAAAGCATATTATTATGATGCCCACGGTAAAGACGAGACACAGTAGAGAATATAAATAAGCACATGCAAGGAGCATGGGGATGAAGAGACAGACTGAATATACTTTTCTGAATATACTTTTTTTGGAACTCTTCAAGCGATTTTTAAAATATTTTTAAATGTGCCTACATGTCTGCTTAGCAACCACCACTCCACGCCCCAAACTCTCCCCTCCAAAATATACGCATTCATTCTTCCTCTCTCTTTATCCTCTTCTTCTGTTTACAGCTTTATTAAGATACTAGTCCAGCCCTGGCTCTTGCTGCCTGTGGTACAACACCTCGCAAAACAGCACTGCTGGTTTATAAGGTGATACAACCTTCCCTGCAGAGCGTGGGGGCATGATTAAAACCGACTAATGGCCAGAAAGCCCATTTTCATTCTACACTTGACAAAATAAACACCTCGTAAAGGCAGGTAAGCAGAAGCTACTTTTCACTCTGGACTGCTTGGTCTTAATAACCTTTGAAAGGGAGGAACCGATTGCAGGGAACTTCTAGCCTCTGGCACACACAAAACACAATTATGACACAAGGAGACCACGGCAAAACCCCTTATGTAAAGTTAAATCATTACCCCACCCCCTCCCCGTCTCCTCACTACAGACCGGTGCTGAACTGCAGAGGTTTTTTCTGGCTGCAGTAGTGGGATCTAACCCAGCTTGTCTTTAAAATGAGGACATTTGATTTCCCTGAAATCAATTCCCCAAAAGGGCTATTTCCCCCCGGGCTCCCCTCTTTTGTCCACAGCAAATGAAGCTCCACTTACATGTTGGAGGAAATATTACAAAACATTCCTTTTTTTTTCTCAAAGTGCAGAATTTATGGTAACAGATAATTAACAACAAATGACAAACAATCTGAGTAGTAAAGGTCCCAGTTTGGTTGCCAAGATGATGGGATCAAATTCCAAGATAAACAGTGGAGCGTGCCGGCTGCCATTAATGTGGTGGAGGGGTCGAGATGGACAGATGCAAAACAGACTAGCCATCCACCATCAAGGCACACAGTGTGGGGCAAGCAACCTCCCACGGGGTTACTATTTCCCTCTGAATTCTCCAGAGTGTCAGTGGACGAGGGGGTGGGACAAGACTCACTCCACTGTGCTGCACAGAACACCCAAGCCTTTATATTTCACAGAGAGAGAAAAATAGCTTCTTCTTTGAACTGCATTACGGAAGAGTCAGAAATGCATACCCTTTAGGAGCCAACACCGCCTTCCCAACTCTGTTGCTTCTTCCCAAAGGTTTGCCCCTCCCATTCCTCTTTCCTTTAAGCTTGAGACAAAATAGGTTTCAGTGCTGCCAGCTGTGCCCAAAATGTGAGGGTTAAGAGCCAGGTGAAAACAAGTTAACCTGTAAAAGTCAGAATCTGAGCACAACATATGGTCAGGCTCCTTGATACTAACAGATGGCGAACCTTGGGAAATCGCAATTGCAGATATTCTTACATTTCTCAAAAGCAAGTTCATGGTTCGCTATTTGTCAAACAGATTTTTTTAAAATACTGAAACACAAACCTAAAGTGTTGAATTACCTAACAAATTGTTCCTTCTCAGAGATCAAAACAGGCAAATGCATCCAATATTGGTATTTTAATCTTTTCAAATGCTGGATTCATTGGTATGTAGAATTAGCATGCATACCCCAGAAAGCTGAGATGCAGTTTATCTTATCTCCCCGTTGACTCATGTTTGGAGATACTGACACTCTCCTGGTGTTAGTCAAGCCCAAGACCAGGGACATCATAATTGCAAGAAAGAGTTATGAGCTAATGAATATATCTGCTAGGCCCGCCCTCCCCCTCCCCCTCTCTCCTTTACACATACCCTCAGTTTTCTCTTGGTCATAAAACATGCATCTTCTCATTACACGCCCTGCATATCCAAGCAGGACTAGTATGTAAAAACTAGTTAATTTTTAAAAAGAAGAAAATTTTAAAAAAGGAACACATTAAATATGAGGCAGAACCAAGAGCAAGGGGTATGATATTTGTGATTTTAAAAAAATCAATCTAATATAGTCTAGTAGGGTCTGTGGTTATCTTTGAAGTCTTAGGGCAAAGCAAAATGAAACAAAAGGGAGAAAAATTTTCCAAAACTCAGACCCAAAATAGAGCTGGTAAAATGTCTCTGTCGTAGCAAAAGGCTAAAATCTTTCAGGAAATTAGAGAAACATGCTGAGGTTGCTTAGCTGGTGGGAGACTTAATTTTTTCTTAATTTCAGCCTTTTAAGCCTTTGTGCAAAACACATTTTTAACTAAGTGTACAATATGTATTGGTTTGTGGCCCAAATACCACAAGTGAGCCACTTTCCTTAGCCAATCAGCATAAATGCCAAAGTAGCCCACTGCAAGATGGGAAATGATATTTTTCTAACTCAAGAATTATCGAGCTGGAAGGTTTCAGAGACTAGCTGTACAAAGAAATAAATGGGTCTAAGTAGAGTCCATGTCATGGTGTAGGGCCCTGCAATATTTTAAGGAAGCAACTGCCAACAGAGGAACTTCAAGAATGGTTTAGCACGCACGTGGAATTTTAAAGCTCAATAGTATCGACTACTAAAAATTTATCTCTGTTTGCTTTATTAAATGGTGTTAGTTTTTCTTTTTTTTTCCCAACTAGTGTCAAGAGCTTTGCTACTTAATATAAAACTCCACAAAAATTTAAACCAACTAAGGGAGCTTACATTCTTGATTTGTGGTAAGGAAGAGAAAAAAAAGCCTACAAAAATGCATTTTCTTATTTGCATACATTTTACCCTTCTACAGGGGCAGCAATGGAAAACAAGAAATCTTCAAAGCAAAATAATACAAAAATATGCAGACCCAAATACTGCAAGGGCCAATAAATCCAACCGAGTTTCCTCTCTGCAGAGTTAGTGTTTCTACACAAAGTCTCCAACTGTACTTTGTACATTAAAACACACACACACACACACACACACACACACACACACACACACTAACATGGTGGTCTGCACAAATGGGGTAGTTTTATCCGCACTGATATTGAAATAATAGCCTAATCATGCCAGAGTAGCTCCTGAAACGTCTAGTTTCCAGTATGCTATGAAAATCTAAAAGGGAAAAAGACAATGGGAAGGAGAGAGCTAAGGAAATACTGCAAAGGAATCAAAACGAGCTGATGGATAGATCTTCTGAGACGCAGGGAGCTTTCTCTTCTTTGTGAAAACAGTTCAAAACTACCTGGGGGTTTTTTTATACAAAATGTGGTAGATACACTGGCCCTACTTTGTTTTTAGATCTTAAAATATGCATCTTCATAAGCTCTGAAGTCTCCAAATTAAAATTAAATGTCTCAAATGCAGACTCTCTGTTACATTACTTCCTGGTCAGCTTGCCTTGCCATTTTGCATATTTTTATCGAAACATTTCCATGAAAGACGTTTAAAAAAAACCCTGTATTTTGAACAAGATACAGATTCAACCCTTAAGCAGAAGTGATATGATTGTTTTCGTTTTATATGTCTATCCATCGATGGCGGCCACACTCTCCCTATGATTCTTGTTTTACCTCCATAAATGTAGGTTAAGTATTTCAGAATCTGAAATCCAGAAATACCATACTACAGAGGATCTGCTTTATGTATCAGAATTCTTTACCCTCCCAGAGAGTTAAATAACCAAAAACACAAACAAAAAATACCACCCAGTTGTGCAACATACAGCTAGGGCTCTAAGAACAAATCCATATGGACAAAAAAAAAAAAGATCTGTCTGATTTTAGCCTGGCTTTCTAATGCTCGAATGCAAACAAAGAAATCTACAGAATAGGGGAAAAGTCAGCTGTACAACAAAGTCAACTGTCACGGACCACAAGACCAGTACCCTCAGGGAATATAGAGGAAAAAGAACTTATTTTAAAAAAGAAAGGGGAGAGGAAAAGAAAAATACCCTGTGTTTATATATGAGTGCAAGCTAAAAGGGCCATTCAGCATCTCCACGATGAATTTCAGATTGAAAACATTAACAAAAATTATGGCCATGCTAATGTGCGGGCCAGTGATAAATTTGTAATGAGAATGAGAAAGTGGCTTACCAAGAGAAAAATGTTTCGAATTTTTTTTTCCAAACAGCTAATGCAGCCCAGCTCTGTAGGAAAGGATGAAATTCTACCTTCTTTAGCATGTGCAATTTTACAGAGCCCCAGACATTCATTCATTCATTGATATTACTCTTCCTCCGTCTGAGAGTTAGGAGTCATTTTTCTTCTCCCCCCACCATATCTCTATGATGCCTCCCTATTATATTCTTTCCCTGCAGAATATCACTAATGATGAGGGATTTGTGTTCTTAATTTCAAATAGACTAAAGAAAAGATAAAACATAGAAGAAATCCTAAACTGCCAGAGTGAGACAGTCTGCTAAAGGGTATCAAATCCAATAGCTGGGGAGGAACCCGAAATTCAGAGAAGCCCAAATTTCTAAGGATCAGAGACCTAACTAGTGACCAAGTCAGGACTGGAATCCAAGTTCCCTTAAACACCATCAAGTCGTGTCCTACAGCAAGCTGTTCATTCACTGATACTATAGAATGCCAGCTTCCAAAAATGAATTTGAAGATACTTCTTAAAAAATTCCACTTCAGGTAGCGGACTAAGAAGTAGGCAGCATCCTTGGCACTGCTCTCATCTTCCCACACATGAGCAAGTTGAATTCTATTGAACCAACGAATAAATAGCCTTTGGTCTATTCCTTGGTACCACCTAAGGAAGTGAGGCCCAAAGTAAGTAGATTTGCAGCAGAGGGAGCTTTTATTGCATATCTTGCAGACAAAGCAGAGGGACTTGTAGATAAATTATATTTTTGTCATTCTTTAAAAAATGTTTTCATCAAAAAAGTATTACATAGTTGTTAAGTATATAAAGTAAAAAATGAAAGGTCTTTTATCCAACACTCCTTTAGCAAATTCATTCCCAAATTTATTCCCTACATAATCATCAGGAATGTTGGTATTTATCTTTCCACACTTCTATATTTTTTTAAACCAAATAACACAATTCTGTAATGCTCTTCTGTAATTTTGTTTTTGTACCTAAGGATACCTAATACAGCCCTGAAATAAATATTTACTTTCTACCACATAAGAATGAAACTTCAGATGAAAGAAACAAAATCCTTTAAGAATTCTGGCATGGAATGATCACCCAGACACCCTAAATGCTTCAGATCAAAATGCCCAATTAAACACTGACATCCTATAGAATTCAACAAAGCAACAAGTACGTAAGTCATTGTCAGGTTTTATACCACCAAGCAGTTCAGAAATAAAAATATTAACCAACAATTATCTCATGCTCACCAAGTAGTGAAAAAGACCATAAATTTTATCCCAACATCTGTTTATCAAGTGCTATCTTTCCATTATATGTCATATGCATCACCTCATTTAATGCTCACAATCATTATAAAGGGTCATTAAACCCATTTTACAGATGAGAAGACTGAGGTTCAGTAATTTGTCCATCATCACCTAACTAACCCTGTAACTAACTGGTGGGATCAGCATTTGTAGAGATCTATTATTTCAGACCTCATTATCAGCCACCATATGAATATTGTCCTCATTTCCCAGCTGAAGCTGTCCCCTTTGCACTCAACCCTAGTTATTATGATTAACTCTTGATGCTTCTGTTTTAACCTCTGTCAAGTGGGGAGTCTAAGGCATTAATTGGGGTTACAAGGACCTGAGACCAGCCCACATGAAGGAAGGCCACTGTGATACCCTAGAGAATAACCAAGCAACACTCAGCTCACTAGATTCCTTCTCCCTTGTGACTGTCACTCCCATGGAACAATTAAAGGTAGGTAAGACACTCCTAAGCTGTGATCTAAAAAATTAGGATACCTGCCAACCCACCCAGAAAAGTTTGCTGGACAACACTTACCAGTAAGTTATTTTTTTAAAATTTATTCATTTATTTATACTCTACTGGTTTTCAAAATGAATGGAAACAACTTATAATTAAAAACACAAATGTAGAATTTATAAAACAACAATTAATGATAATATCTACCATTTACTGAATATAACCAAGCACTAAGCACTCCTCTAAGAAATTTACAAGTAATACTGTTTGTAACCTTTTGAGATAGGCACTACTTTATTGTCCACATTTTACAAGTGGGAAAAAAAAACACAGAAACGTGGATACATTTCTTGGTGTTTGGTTGCACTACTAGTAAGTGGTGCAGCCAGTTTTAAATCCAACAATCTGATTCCCCTGGAGATGTTCACCACTGTGCTATAGTGTCTCCCAAAACAAGTGCAAAAGAACCAGAGCTAAGTAAGATCCCAGGATCACTTTGTAAGGTCATATATGATTGGCTAATCACTATCCTATACATCTGGCACTAATATAAAATAACATTGAATGTAAACTATAATTGAAAAATAAATTATTTTTAAAAAGAAGACCCAAGGGTTGTTGACAACCAAAGATATATACAAATAAACTAACTAAAACTGAAAATAAAATTTGTTTTGAGCTTCTTAACAACCAACCCTCAAAGAAAAAGGTGAAGAATTAAGCAAGTGACCAACCATCCTGGTTAGTGTATGACTAATGGTCTCTCAAAACACAGGACTTTCAGTGCAAAAACTGGGATGGTTGGACACTCTACTAAAAAGTCCTGAATCTATCTCTATATATAAAAGCCTAAGCAACCATTACGACAGTACGACCGGTCGCTATGACATGCACTGACCACCAGTGGGCAGATGCTCAATGCAGGAGTTGCCCTCAGCCCACAGGCCCCCGGGCTGAGATGGGGAACCATGGGGTGGGTGGCAGCAGATGTGGCGGAGAGGGAAGGTGGGGGAGAGGCGAGAAGGCGGGGAACCTGATTGGCCCTGATCACTGGCCAGGCCTAGGGACCACACCCATGCATGAATTTTGTGCACCGGGCCTCTAGTATATATAAAAAACCCTAATATGCAAATAGATCAAATGGTGGAACAACCGAACAACCGGTCACTATGACCACCAGGGGGCACGCGTGGAACATGGCGGGTGTCAGCAGCTGGTGGCAGAGCGCGGAACATGGCAGGCATTGTCCACAGCAGGATGGTGGAGCAGGTGAGCAGGGGCACCAGACCAAGGTGCGGTGCCAGTCGCTGTCATCGGGGTGAGCCTCTGGTGGTTATTGAATATTCTTTGCTCCTGCGCACCGCAGTCCTGCCTGGTGCTCACATCTGCTGCCAGCGCCAGAGCCACTGCTCACACCCGCTGCTGGTGTCTAGCGCTGGCCCAGATCGCTCGGCACCATCAGCAGGTGCAAGCAGCAGCTGCTGGCCCCAAATGCCCCTCAGGGTTTCTCCACATCCCCCTGCTCCTGATGGGCAATTGGGGCTGTTAGCCGCCTCTCACACCTGCTGCCGGCGCTGGAGCCACGGCTCACACCCACTGCCAGCGCCTGGCACCAGCCCCGATCGCTGGGCACTATCAGTGGGTGCAAGCAGTGGCTGGCATTCCCGATCACCCCTCAGGGCTTCTCCACCTCACTCTGCTCCTGAGGGGTGATCAGGGCCAGCCCCTCTCGCATCCGCTGCTGGCACCAGCCCTAATCTCTCTGTGCCATCAGCGTGTGGGAGCGGTGGCGGTGGGATCAGGGCTGCCGGCAGACAGCTGGGTTGGGGACCATGGCAGGAGGGGCCGGGTGGAGGCATGGAGGATGGGCCGAGACCCTCCCCTGTGCCCATTGCAGCCTCAAGGCCCACAGTTCCTTTCAAGGTGCACGAATTTGTGCACTGGGCCCCTAGTATTTTATAAGGCTCTCAGATAATTAAAAACATACAAAATCGCCGAAACCGGTTTGGCTCAGTGGATAGAGTGTCGGCCTGCGGACTGAAAGGTCCCGGGTTCGATTCCGGACAAGGGCATGTATGTTGGTTGCGGGCACATCCCCAGTAGGAGGTGTGCAGGAGGCAGCTGGTCGATGTTTCTCTCTCATCGATGTTTCTAACTCTCTATCCCTCTCCCTTCCTCTCTGTAAAAAATCAATAAAATATATTTTAAAAAAAATACTAAAAAAAAAACATACAAAATCATTACAGTGTTTTCAAACCTACATTGGTTCCTTTAGCAGCTCCTCCCACCATCATTAAATACTAAATAATTCTCTCAACAGTCTTCTTGGGAAAGATGAAAGGGTTATAGAAAAATAAAGCCTTATTAATTGTTGGTTTTCAATCAGCACATCTATTAGTGTGTTCAAGAGTCTGGGAAGAGGGGCACACAAATTCTGGGTTAAATTCTGCCCTGCCAACTCCAGCTGTGTTTTAATTTTCTTTCCCAAGGTCACATTGGATTGCTTTCTTTAAAAAAAAAATCTTCCTGCCTGGCCAGCATGGCTCAGTGGTTGAGCATCAACCTATGAACTAGGAGATCACAGTTCGATTACCAGTCAGGGCACATGCCTGGGGTTGTGAGTTCGATCCCCAGTGTGAGGCATGCGAGAGGCAGCCGTTCAATGACTCTTTGCATCATTAATGTTTCTCTCTCTTTATCCCTCTCCCTTCCTCCCTGAAATAATTAAAAAATATATTTTTTAAAAACTTCTCTACGTCACAGAGACGCAGGCCAGTGGTTTTTTAGAAAGCTTGGTGGCAGCCTCATCAGAACTCACAGGTAACAGCAAACCAAGACCAAGCAGTAAACTTCTTAAAGCCAGTTGAACAACAGCTCTGAAATCATGATGGACTTCATGAAGATGGGAGCAGGTCTTATGTTTCTGTGTCCTCCCAAAGCAACACCTTGAAAATAAATATTGTCTTGGTTGCCATCTTCATCTTAGGATGTCAGAGCTAAAAGATCCATAACTATCATTTAGTACAAATGTTCACAGATGAGTAGACTGAGGCCTGGAGAAAGGAAGTAAGTTGACCAAGGAGGTCACAAGGCTGAGATGAGACTAACTGAATTAAATGGGAAGTGAATTAATAGTAGTCCTTAATTATGGTGAGAAAACCCCAACAAAGCTGCATGAAAGAAAACCACGGATCATTTAAGGAAGCAAGATTGCAACTCCAATCCGGGTGGTCTGTCATGGGTCTTCATAGGCCTCAATTGTAAGTGAAAAAGGAAAACAAGTGTTTTAAGAATCCCATGCAAAATAAATGAGTAACATTTCAAGTGGAAAAGACAACATATCTTCAGGGAGGGGAGCAAAGCCCTATGTGACATGTTAAAAATTTCAAAAAAAAAAAAAAAACACAAAAAACTGAAGAAAAACTAAATATTGTATGAATATTTTCCAGCCAATTTAAGTTTCTATTTGGACTAAGGGCAATCTTTTTAAAAAATAATGGAAAGTAACATTAGCACATTTCACCAAGATATTTGGATGCCGAGTATGAACCAGTCACTGTGTCAAGATATGAAACATGAAAAAGTAAAGGCAAGGAAAAGGCGGGTCAACATCTTGAAAACAGGATACACCATCATTCAAACACTCATGATGTTAAAACAGCTCAGAAAAATTCCAATGAAAATCTCCAAATCTAAAACATTAATTTCTTATCTCAATGCACAATCAAATCAATGGATGGATTGAGCAATCAATCAGTATTTCTTGAATACCTGTTACCTACTCGATCCCTGCCTTTAAGAAATAAATGAGAGAGAGAGAGAGAGAGAGAGAGAGAGAGAGAGAGAGAGAACAGTAATAATGGAGTTAGTACTGAAGTACATGCCAGATGACTAGGGGCATCATGTGTGGGGCAGGGAAGGCACAGTCAGTTCGGACTGGGAGAGACAGAAGAGGTTTCATAGATGTAGAGGAGCCTGAACGGGCTCTGAGGCATTTGATGAGCTGAGCATGGCACCAAGATGGAAAGGCTCAGGGTGTGCTCAGGTGACAGTGAATCAACTTGTATGGCTGAAGCAAAGGGTCCAGGTAGGAAGCCCTCAGTGGGTGATAAAGATGAAAAGGCAAGCTGGACCCAGACCATGGAAGAATCCTCTACTCCAAGGTAGGAAGGCAATCTGGAAAAAGGGCTCCCCGGATGTCTAGGCTACCATTACAAACCCCATTTGTCAAGCCTTTTTTGCAAAAAAGGTATGATCTGGTCCTTCGAATATTTCATGGCTAGATCTAAGCAGATCAGTTCTAAGGTTAAATGACCTTTAAATATCTCTGTGTATCCACAGTTCAGGAGTGGAATCTCATGGCAACCAACAAGTGAAGACTAAGCTGAGATTCCCTGTCAGTCATTTTCCCAGAATCTAGGCCAAAACATACTTTCTTTTGCCTAAAAGGGAACAGAATCCAGAAAGTACTTTGCGATTCTTTAATGCAAAATGTCACCCCAGCAAAACAGAGCTAAAGTATCCTACGTCCACAAATCCTGTCACATACTAGGATTTGAAAAAAAAGAAATTATTAGAAATAGGAGAATAAAAGAAATCTTGAAGTGAATACATAGTTATCATTCGGAAAAACCATTTTAACAAAAAAAATATGATTTACCTTAAAACTTTTCCTTAAAATCATGCTAGCAATACTTCATAATCATGAATATATTCTGATTTTAAGCAAGTATAAAATTCTCAGAAATAGTTTAGCATACAAACCATTTACAAGGATTTCTTTCTCTTTTTTGTTAGAAATCCCATCACATGGAAATTGAGGGGTTACTGGATATATTTGCAAAGTAACATCCTATTATACACTAATATCCAAATAGTCAAAAAAAAAGATCTTGTTTGGTTAGTGTTTCTAAATTTGAGTGTGTGTGTGTGTGTGTGTGTGTGTGTGTGTGTGTTGAGGGAGGGCAGTCCCACTATTTTTTTAAATGCCCAAATAAAACAATTACTAAAAAAACAAAAAGAGCTTGTGACTTAGATATGCCCTGAGTTCAATTTTGCCAGGGATGGCAAAAACAGTCAACAGAGCTCTAACCTCCTTTCTCTCTCGACTATACAATAGTTTTCAAAGAGGTTTAGTCCTACTATGAAAGACGCATGTTAGCCATTGGAAGGGTCTCATAGAGAATGAGCACCAGGCCTTGAATAAACAAGGGAGATGGCGACCTTTTGCCCCATCTGCTGAATGCCCCGCACATCCTGTGGCAGAGGAACAGAAAAAAGCTGGTGTGCATCCAGGTGCTGCAAAATCCTCCCTCTTGATTTCTCCCACACTTTGTTCCTGAAACAGTTTAAACCGCACTTGATTTAAACAGTATTAGGGAGAGGGAGAAAAGTACAATTCCTGTAACCAAGTGCTCCACTGTCCCTTAGACCTTTGTTCCCTGTTTGAGTGGTGCACATGCGGTACACTTTCCACTAGCAACAGGCAAGGCAGCGGATTTGGCGGGGCTGAACAATTAGTCCTGATTAGGCCTATTTCCCAGCTGAATGTAAAGGGGTAGTAAGGTGAGGTGAGGGGGGAAACTAGAAATTTTCAAGAAATATGTCCTCATGGAGACAAGCAATACAATGTAAAGCAAACTGAGCGAGGGGATCAGGAGGCGACTCTGCCAAAATTCACTGTGTGACATTAGGCAAATACCTTAACCTCTCTGATGTTATCCATAAAACGTGGGCGGCCTACCACCACCCAAGAGAGGCTCTGAAAATCAAATTGAAAGTACTCTGACACTCTGAGGTGTTACACAGATGTAGGGTATTCCTCCAAGCGATAGTGAGGACCACAGATAAGCATCTGTTTTGCGAATCATAGGTCTTTTATTCTCCCCGGCAGAAGTCATCAATGACTTTCTTATTTTATGTCTATTTTCTTGATGGCTAGTTTTTAAAAGTTCATGAGCGATACTTACATATGTACATGTGGCGGCTGGAATCTGCTCTGGTTGATGTTGTAGTGCGTGAACGCCTGGGTGGGGTTAGAGCTGTATTCATCCACCGATATGGTAACTTTGCCTTGAGAAGGAATCCCATGTGCCATCCTTCCTCGCTATAGGCATGAGCAATTCACAACTTTCCGGAGCGAAGGATGGAAGCAGGCATGGTGCGCTTCAGCCAGCCTCTGCACCCAAGGATCTACTCATCAATACTGCTGTGCGTTTCTGGGGGAAAAAAATTATAAAATGAGAACAAAGAAAAAGAGGGTGTTCAACTGTGACACCCGGACATGAAACTGGTTCCAGAAAAAAATCTCAATGTGTATTGCTGTCTCGTGGATACCACCTCTTCCAACTCTCTATCCTGCGGGCACTTCAGAGTGGACATTGCACTCCATGCGACACCACTGGCTGCTAGCAAATCATTTCAGTGGTGTTCAAAGGAAGATTTCCTCTTTAATTATAATTATGGCACTTAACATGAATTACAGAAGGGCCATATCCCCAGTTGCCATGGAGTCTAACTATAAATGGTTTGTGCTCGAAGTGGGAGACTCTTCCTGCTAATTGGAGTATCGGGTCCGTACAAAGTTGGTGTCATATAATAATTTGAAATCTCAATGCTTAACACAGCCGTAACATGCAACAACATATGTAAGTTTAAAAAGCTGTGCTCATAACAATACCTGTGTGTACCTGTACTACACGCATCATATATGCACACGTTAAACATATTTTTTTTCTTTTACGAGGTAGCTCCCAAAATACATAGGTACTCAATGCCTACTATACATATGCATTCAACTCCTGCAAAGAACTTTAGGGTAAAGCAAATCCTTCATGCTAAATCGAACATCATGTCTCTAAAGACTGCGGTCACTTGGGGGAAAGGCAAACACATCCAGGCTTGGACCACCGCTTTGGATGCATTCATTACCATCCCTCCTCCAGGCAGGAGGGAGCACTAAAGGAGGGGGACCATTACATCTCCCACCTGCCTCGTTCCTGCTTGTTGCTGCATAATTCTCAGTAATTAATTTCATACTTTTTTTTTAACCTTTCCACTAGTTTTGAATCTTCTTTTAAATGTCAATATATGATTTGCTGCACTGGGTTCAGAAATGAGGATGTTTACTTTCATAGCAGGTGTGCAAAGACTGAAGGAAGCACAGCCCTGCGTGGAGGCTGTTTTCAGCGATCAGTGCAGTAGAGGAGCAGTGGCGGGCAGCACAGTCCTCGGGTAACCCTTGGGTAACCCACGCTCTTACGTTCAGTGCTCCACATCCGAATCTGTTTGCCATTGTGCACCATTAAGCTTCTGAGTCTTAGCTGCTCGCTCAAATCAAAATATGTAGAATAATAAGATTAGATTTAAATTTGGCATGAAACACCTTAAATATCAAGCAAAAGGCAGATGGCCTGCTATAGGCCATTTATTTTATTATTTTGCAACCCGGGGCTTGTGTAGTCCTCCATATGCTAGCTGGGCTGAGAAATTCCACAGCGTTCCACTCAAGTCATTGCCTTGTTCATCTTAGCAAAGCGAGTTGAACAACACCCAACCTTGCCTGCGTTCCTAATGTCCAAAGGCACTGCCCAGAGAGGAATCCCTGGTACGCTGGCATTTTAAACAGTATCCCTTTGGGTTCTCTTTCTTCTTCCTGACTTCATGGGAGGTATGAGTCCTTTAAGCACCAGTTGATAGACAAGCAGGCCAGTAGGATTAACGAAATTAAAGTCTTTCCCTGCCCCTCTGATGTAAGATATCTATAAGAACTGCTTACGAATCATAATGTAGCAGTTTTCATACCAAGTTTGCAGCTGTTTCCTTAATTTCCCCCACAATTATATTTTACTGTTATTTTGCAGAACAGTAAAACACAACACCTGCTTCAAATTGCAGTCCTGTTCTAAGTACTGTAATTCTCTTTTGAGACACAAAGTACCGAGACAGTACTGAAGCGCAAAACTGCATAATTGTGCCATGCTGAAAAGTAAATACAAATGAAAACATCTTCCTGTTATAGAAATGACTGCCATTAGCAAGAATGTTAGCCATCAAAGCACAGAGGAAAAAACACACACACACACATTTCCAGACTGCGAGAACTTAAAGTGTTAGCACAATTAGAGAGTGATGTAAAAACTGCATGGCAATTCTCATGTTCCTGCCATCAATGTCTATTGTGTGAAATACAGAACATCAAGAAGCGAAGGAAACAAAATTCATGTCTAGACCATGGTGACCTCTCAGTAACAATCCTTGCCCTCAGTGCCAGAAACAATTTAAATATTTCTGGAACAAACTCACTAATTAAAATAAAATATACACACCCATTATGTAAATATCTATGCCATGACTTATAGGAGTGAGCATTAGACCCTGCCATTGGAAGCCTAGAAGAGACAGGACTTAGAAGGTGATCAATTCACACTCCTAACGTCAACGTAGGGTTGCCTTTTCCATCAAGTGAACATCTGTGCCTCTCTGCACCTTTGCCCCAGCAAGACAAACAGAACATCTTTTCATCCGCAAGCACAGGCCCCTATCACTCTGAATGGCTAAATGGGTGGCTGGCACCTCATTTGAATTCATCTTAACCATGTTCTCTTTCAAATGTTTTATCAAAACAGTGCACCTGCAGTGTCTATCTTCTTTAATCTGGAGTCCTTTGAAGAAAATGTCAGACTGAGGCAGAGAGCTTCAAAACTTTCACAGGAACCTTTACAGACAAGTCAATAAAAAGCTGTTTTTTAAAATGCTATGTTTACCCCCACTCACATCACAAAATGAACTTATCCTAAGAATTTTAAACACCAACACCTGGGAAAAACCTTTTTGGGGTAAATTCTCAGAAACGGGACGAGGGTCTTCCCTCCTCTACCTGAGAAATCTGTTAAAAGCTTGAAACAAGACACAGTGATACACTGCCTCGAACTATCAAGAAGCTACATCACCCTGCTTCACATATTTGGGCAGTAAAACCTTGCACATGATCAGATTTTGAAGCATCTCATCACACTTTCATTACTTTTCACATATAATAAAGAGACCAGTATTCCTTTTTAAATTTTTCATTTTTCAACACATTTGCTCCACAAAACAAAGGAACCCAGTACTAAATGCCAGGAATCCTAAAGAAAAATAAAAAGGGACTAGCATTGCCAAACATTCATGCTGGCGTTAGTTTGATTTTCTCTTTAAAAAACAACAACAAAAAAACACAAAAAAACAAGTGAGCACATTTTGCATTTCCTCGACAGCAGTCATTTCTCCTGTCCCTTAAGCCCTTAAGCTGTGCAACTTGCAATGTCCTCCTCCCCAGGAATCTAGTTGGAAAACCTTTTAAAGTTTGCTGGCAATGAAAGGATTAAACGCTGAGGAATTAAATAACTGTCTCCACCTCCTAGACACCAGAAGTCCAATTTACCAAAAGTTTCAAAGCAGCAACTCATGACCCCTCTCCCCGAGCACCGCACGGCATAGCCTATGAGAAAGGAGCCCGTGATTTCGTCGTTTAAAGATGCTCATTTTATTCACTTGCCCTAAGAAGATCGCCTGACCGCCTGGCCAGACTTTGGAGCTCGCCCGCTCCAACTGCGCCAAATTTCCTCCTCCTCCTTCTGCTGCACAGATCCAGTGATCGCTGAAACTCCCGCCTTTGCTCTTTTATGCCCACCTCCAGTTACTCATCCCTGCATCCCAGAGCGATCCTCACAAGCCTTCCTGGCGGTTACTCTGCCAGGGTTTCGGGAGGGATGCAAAAAGTTCCACGTGCCGCTGTCCACAGAGCGCCCTCCCTTCCGCTGCACTTACACCTGAACTTGTCTCCAGCACTGCGGACACCGGGCTGGCACATTCTTTGGGAGAGGAAGGGCAGGACTTTTCTCCTGCGCCTCTGGCTACGCATAGAGTCTATATACGGTGGGGCGGGGGCACGGAATTCCCTACTTTGGATTGGTGTGTTTGTTTTAAATCGGGGGAAGGTGCGGGGCGGGAGGGGGGGGGGGCTT
>NW_005871140.1:2872966-2874454 GCF_000147115.1 Myotis lucifugus
CCGAATGCTGGCTTGGGGGCTGGAAGGAGAGGGTGCCTGGCAGAAGGAGCCGCCGCGCCTATAAAACCTTCCCATGTGCCTTTCTTTGCTTTTTTGGAGGAAAGTGCTTGGGGGCTGCTCTCTGCTCCAGGCTTCATTTCTGCTTTTTCCTGTGCTGCGTGGGTAGGAAAAAGTTAAGCCTTTTTCCAGTTTCGTCATCATGAAAAATAAAAACATTATTAGGTGACAGATACTTCAGTGCTCTTAAAAGGGTGGGCACGCTCCTGCTGTGCTTTCATTCTCTCCCTGGTTTTTAAGCATGTCAGAGTGTAGGCGACATTGGTTTAATGGGCCACATCCCCCTCTTAAATCCGAGAGCGAGGCGGGGGTGGGGGTGGGGGGGGCTTTCACCAACTACACACACACACACACACACACACACACACTCACTCACTCACTCACAGGCTCGCCCTGCCCTCCAGGCTCACGGCCGGCTGTCCGGGCTACAGCTCCCCCTTCCTTCCTGGAGCACCAGCACGCCTTACTCGCTTAGTCCCCGGTTGCCACTGCCGTCGCCTCTGCCGCCGCCGCCGCCGCCGCTGCTGGCACTGTTGGCGCTGGCGCTCGCGGCCCCGGCTCCGCCGAGCGCCTGTCTTTCTTTCTCTCCCGCTCCCCCAGCCCCGGGTTGATTGATGACCACGGGCGGCCAATGGCTCTGACACCGCGCCATCCTCGCAAAGGCATCATAGCCCCACGCCCCCGACGTCAGTCTCCGGGCGCGTTGGCATCCCCGAACCCTCAGAGCGGAGCCCGCGCCCGGAGCCTCCGCCGTGGCCTCCCCGCTCTCCGCCCCGGAGCTGCCGGGCTGCTTCCCAGAAGCCGCGGAGAACGGAAGGGGGAGAAGCCAGCGAGGGTTGGAAGGGGGTGTGAAAGCCACGGATTCCCCCCTCCTTGGGAAACCTTTTCTTTCGCTTAAAGTTTTATTTGTGTGTGTTTTCCTATCCTGACCTGTTTGTGTTTGTTTGCAGCATCTCAAATCAATTACATATTTTTCATGACCCGAATTTGCACTTAATTTGGGGTGTGCTGGGGGGGAAGGTAAATATGCTATAAATCTACCCCATTGGGGCATCCTTCATTTCTTTTCTTGCTGGTGGATTCTAACCCCCTCCCCAATCTCCAGGAAAATGCCACCTTCGTCTCCTAGGCCGCAAACCCCCGGAATTCAAAGGCTTTACAAAGATAACCCTGTTAACGTGTAAATAGCAAAGAAACTCCTGCCTCTCTCCAGAAGAAACCGTGCGGCAACGTTACTTTTTCTCGCCGCTCGTCCCCAGTCGCCCAGCCCGTCACCGACTCGCTCCGCTGGCTGCGATCGTGTAGACCGGAGGCGGCAGGGGAGAGCGAGGTCGGTGCGCGCGGACCGGGTGAGAAACAGCTCTGCGCGAAGCGGCGCGCGTGCGGGCGGCCCGGGGGCGGTGTCGGAGCGCAGCCCGAGCACAAAGCTGC